>NC_140620.1:48263812-48443246 GCF_057382275.1 Copadichromis virginalis
TTTACACTCCTTATGAATATTCTAATTTAAAGCATAAAAACATCCTTTTAGTGGCCGATGGCAGTTCAGCTATGATTGCGTGCCAGCAGAAATGCAGCTTAACAACCTCTGCATGATCTCCTAACTTGACCGCTGTTTTAATTACAAAATTATAATTACGGTTAGTTGGGTAAATGTGTCTACTGGGATTACAAGTTACCAAAAAAACACAATGAGCTGTGATATTCACAATTTTATTTTGTAAGGGGAGAGGAAAGGACCCTGAAGCAAGAGTTAACTCACGGTATCCTGAGATACGGCCTTAATTTATTGATACCGGTTTGTTTTCGATTTTGGGGTGAAGTGCTTTGGGGAGTATTACTGAAAGAGGGGGGAAAATTTTTCAATTATGTTGCTGGGGAGAAAAAAAAAAAGCGACAACAACAGGAGCCTTTCAGTGCACAAAGCTGCCCTGTGACTTGATGAATGGCCAGCCTTTAATGTTATGGGGGATTAAAGATAACTTCTGAACGATCAGCAGGCCAACATATAGGCAGCTCCTCTTTCACCGGCATAATAAGTTCTCAGCTGCCACTGGTTTAATTACCTCCTTTTAAAACTCAATCCACGTGGACCTCTCTTTAGAAAAAAAATTATAAAATAAGATGGCAGTAGGATTAAGTTAAGGGGGGCAGTGGTGGTCAGGTATTCCATTGATTACAAGGTACCATTAAAGATCAAGAGAGGAGGCACTTAGAGACATCCATCAGGCTTAGATTGAAGTGGTCGTAATGATCTTCCTGTACACCATAAATAAAACTGATGTGTTGCTTCCATCTCGTCCTTACTGCTCTGGATTTGTTATAAAGCAGCTTAGCCCTCCTCCTTATAGGCAAGCGAGCATCCGTTAGGACAACCCCCCCACCCGCCAACACCCACCTGTGCCGCTGAGCAACTTTGCAAGAAATCCATCAGGACTGCGTTGGGATGAACAGATCATGTTAGCTACCCCCCAGGGAGAGAGGTCATTGGAGCTATGAGTCACGGCTGTCATATGAAAAACACAGCGGAGGCGTGTTTAGACTGCCAGATGAGCATCTCAGATGCACGTTTACGCCACTGCCAGGTGCTGAACACGAACTGGGACTGGCATCTAAAGACCCGAAAATGTAAAGAGTGTCAGTTTCGCTCACTTAATTGTGAGCATTCCTGACAAAATGAAGATCTTCTAAAGAAAAAAAAACAAATAACCTCCCCAAACAATAGTATTTCTGTCGTTTACACAGATTTCTCACCATTCATACATCACATCTGGTCAGGCAACACTGGGAAGCAACAATAATAATGGATAATATGACAACTGCTGCAGAATTTATGGAAAGGAACTCCTGTCTTCCACTACAGAATGACGTAATATGTTTACAACATGAAGAACAATTGTAAATTAAAAACAGCGTGACAAACATCTGCTGTGGATCCACAACGCTATGAGAGGGCTGCCCCCTCTAGGTTTTCATCTCCATTTGCTTCCTTTGGTTTGTTGGTTCCAGGATTAAAGAATATTTAAAAAAAAAAAAAAAGATTGTTTTTGGAGATCTCTGTTAGTTTATGATGGAAAGGCCTACTTATAAAAAAAAAACCAAGTGCCTGTTGACCCTTACTGTGGGTGAGGTTAGTCGATGCACAGCTGTAGGTAGGTCTGTAGTGCAGGGTTAATGGAGAGCACAATTTACAGTGTGCATTTATATATTCCAGGAGGAAACCAAATTAAGCTGGTGGAACATCAAATGCTTTCCTGCAGATTTACTCACTTTTAAATAAAACCTTCCTGAAAGCATGCAAATACATTAACATTGTGGTGCACGATGTATGATTTTCAAATGGTGTTCTATAAGCTTCTATACAATGACACACAGTCCCCAATCCCCAACCCACTAAGCAATCGAGGAATGCAGCATTCCTGCTTTTAAAAGTCCACTGTGCCTCATTATTCAGCAAAGCTGTGCATCATCACCCTAGGTGATGGCGTGTTTTTCGCAGCACAACAATGCAAGCTGGGTGGGATACAGGAAGAACAACAGAGAGGTGAAATCATGGGCAGATTCTAGTCGCCCTGTCAGCGACAGCAAAAAAAGAAAAAAGAAGAAGAAGAACTCCATACAGGGTCCCATGGGGATTCATGCTACAGCAGTTGACCCTCAGCTGAGGTAGATGCAGGGCATCCACATGGTATGCCCCCTACTGGTATAAGGTAATAATAGGTCACAGTACCTCCTACGGCTCACCACGAGCCAGCGAGAGCATGACAGGAACCTTTTGTATCTCTAGATGTGCTGAAGGCAAATGTACTCAGTCGAAAACAATGATGCAACGGCGCTGATCAGGTGCATGTTTATGTACATGCTCGGGTCTCTATCACTTTCTGTGCACTATCAAGTGGCTGGCCGTTATGAGGGCTAAAAGCAGCTGCAGAAATGCTGGGAACTGGAAAAGAAAGCCCTTTCTTCTGTTTTATTTAACTATACAAGCCGAGGATGTAAAACAAAGAAAGTGAAAGAGGGCAGTAGAGTAAAAAAGATCAATTAGACACTGATTAAAGAGAGTGCTTCAAAAACCACAATTTGTGCACTTTTGCTCTTTTCGTAACCAGATGATTTTCTTTAAGTCTTTACTCATTTGTATTATCATACTGCAAATAATACAAGTGATATCATGGCAGTGTAATTTCCTTTGCATACGTAATTGCTTAGAAATATATGCAGAGTTTGCCCTTGCTTTTAAAACAGTCTGTTCGAGCGCCTAAATAAAAGCTGTACTGCTATTACACCATGAGGCTGGCTGCAGGATGCAGACTATGACTACTGCTACTCTTGGAAGGGACTAACCCAGAAAAGGCAAGCAGGCAGGCAGGCTGGCTGCTGGAGATTGGGTCTGGCAGAAAGCAGGTCACACATACATCAGAGACCAACGCAGTGCATTTGCCTGTTACAGCTTAATATCCATAGAAGCCAGAGCCAAGACATACACACCACCATGGACAGACGGGGCGAGCCAGGCGCAGAGTAAGCGAGAGAGAGAGAGATGGAGAAAAAGTGAGAAGGGAAACAGACAGCTGGATGGAAACAAGGACAGAAAAGGAGAGAGAGCATTAGAGAGGCAAACACAGCTTACAGGAAAGGGAGCGCAAAAGAAGGAGGAGAGAAGGAAGAGACAGAAATGATGGGTTTGCCAAAGGTGTGTAGCCGACAGGGGAGGGAGAGTACAGAGCAAACAGGACAGTTACGGGCATAAGAAAAGAGACAGATATGCAGTGAATAAATCAATGATAGAGAAACAGAAACTGAAAAGAAAAACCCAAAAGACAAAGGTTGGTTAAAATTCAAGTGAGCAGTACATTACATGAAATAGGCATTACATCTACAAAGATACATTCCTCATTAGGCAGTAATTCATATTTAACTGTACAGATAACAGAACACAGCTAGCACGCTGACATTGTTGCTACATTAAAATCCTGGATAGATTAAATAAGACAAGAGCAGGAACACAAACAAAATGTTCTCCTCACTGCATTTCAGCCAAGACAGAAAACACATAAATTAGCTCCAGCTAACTGTTGGAAGGTTCCAGTACGCTTTCATTGTGCTATGGAAAAAGAAAAGAAATATAAAGGTGTATCAACTGAAAGAAACCAAAGGGACAACTAAGGAAAGTGCAAAAAGCGCTGACAGGCTCTATTGAAGGAGTACAGGTTGTGAAGGGGGTATAACACAAAGTAAGGGAGGGAACACGCTTGCAAGAGAAAGGGAGGGAGAGATAGCAAAGAGAGTGTGTGATAAAGTAGAAAAAACACAAGGCAAGCTCCCATAGGAGGAATGCACAATAGTGCAATAAGCTGGTGATATAATGGCCTTTTTTTTGCTGTATCAAGCCCATTCTCTTCATCTTTGGCAACCCTCATCAAATCAGCACTCTGCCTCCTCAGGTGGCGCTTTAATTACTCAATCTTAAGTCCAGGTAGCAGACAAAACACGTTTCTGCTAATTCCACCACATTCAAACACACAAATGAGCACAACTGATGAGATTAAAAAATTAGAAAATGCAATTAAATTTGGAAAAAAAAACTAGGAGAAAAGAAAAAAGATTACTGACGTCTATTTGGGTTGTCTTTTAATAGTATTTCTTCATTTTGTGTTGTTTTGTGTTCACTTTAGATTCAGGACCTGAAAATGTTTATGTTTTATAATTAAATGACTGATCATGAAGCAGTAAACGGACAGTGAAATTGATACATGAAGTAAGAAGTAAAATTAGGTTCTTTTACTTTGTATTTTTTACACTTTTGGCTCACTTCTCCTGTGCTTTTGATTTTGCTGCACTGTTTGCTTTTTATACCAAACCCAAACACTATATGCTATAAACTGCATAAAAATGGACACAGCTAGTTTGGGTTTTTGAAAACAGAAGTCAACAAATATGTATTAGAGAGTTACATGCTAAGTCAACACTAATTTGCATGTGCCTCCACTGGAGTTTCACCCACTAAAAATGGAACCCAGTTTTCTGGTTATTTAATCTCAACTACATTATTTCATTCAACTGCATTAAAAATGGTCCATTGGGCCCCAGCACCACCAACGATGTCCAAAGGCCCACTTCAGTGACACAAATTACTTGAGGTTAGCCTAGCTTACAACTAGTGGCCTAGTCACCTAGCTAACACCGAGCTGTCACTCAAAGCATCTCCATCCCTATATATCTGGGCATTTTTACACAGAAGAACTGAGGACTGACCAAGTGGCAACCTCTGGGACTGAAAAATAAAGCCTACACACAAGTGCCAAAAACTGCAGTTCTTCAACAGCTCCTTGAGGCTGGTTCTAAAAGTCAAACCCAAACTCGCATTATTTTTTTTGTGAGTACAATTTCAGTATTTTATTAGTCTTTTATTTGGGTCTAGACAAAAATACTGAGTCACCTACACAAAACACTATCAGGAGCTTTTGTGACCATGATCCCTTCTAAACTGATCCCCCTCTTTGCAGCTCCAGTATAACAGCTTCCACTCTTCTGGGAAGACTTTCCGCAAGATTTCAGAATGTGTCTGTGGGTATTTTTGTTCATTCATCCATTCAGAAAAGCATTTGTAAGGTCAGACATTGATGTTGGATGCTTGCAATCTCTGTTCTGCCTCATCCCTAAGGTTTTCGATGGGGCTGAGGTCAGGGCTTTATGCGTGCCAGTCAAGTTCTCCACACCAAACTCATCTGACCATGCTTTTACGAAACTTGCTTTGTGCACTGCGACACAGTCATGCTGGAACAGAAGGGGACCATCCCCAAACTGTTCCAACAAATTTGGTTGCAGAGCATTGCCCAAAATGGCTATGATTACCTATGATTATCACTGGAACTAAGAGGCTCAGATCAAGGTATAAAACATAATGATTCTTTACATATTAGCTGCATTTCTTGTTCTGTTTTACTCAAGTTATCTATTCTATGTGGTTGTGCTTGTTGTAGACAGCAAAGAAAGATCTTCATTGTACAGGGAAATATGTTTCTTTACTCTGCATATGAAAATAAAACTTTAAAAACTGAAACTGTCTATGAGAACTGAGCCTCTTTTGGAGCCAGCATCAAGCTGAAACTGGAGCAAATGTAGCTCTGCTTGGAGGTTTAACAGTTCTAAAAATCACTAATTACTTATAACTTACACACAGCTATAATTAGCTTTACTTGCATATATAATAACGTAAACACAGACTAGATATGGAAATGAAAAAAGAAAGTACAATGATAATGTTATTCTTCATGGATATACACAAACATCTTTTCATATTCAGTCATGTTATTGTTGTTGCCATTAGACTTTATGGAACGGACAACAGTCCCAGGCGGATGCACGTCTGTAAGGCAAACCATCGGTGACATCCTAAGCACGGCTAACGTGGTTACGGCTGCAGCGACACAGACGAAGAGCCTTCTCAGGATACTCGGCGAGGCATGGCAGCACACCGCCACAGACGGGCCCAAATGAGATAGCACTGAGGCCAAATCTAATTAGGGGACGAAGACACAGCACAAGAGGCACAGAGACGGCAGAGGAAGAAATGGAAGTGAAAGAAAAGTGGGGGTGGTTTAGGAGAGGTAAACAGAGACAGCAGAGGCCGAGGGAAGAACAGTGGGAAAGAGAAGAAGGGAGTTACTGAGTGGGTGACAGAAACATAAACTGCCAGCGAAAGTGTGAGGCAGAGCAGGAAAGAGAGAATGAGGCAGTGCAGGAGAAAGGTTTGCATGCATATGTGTGGGAAAGCAAGCCGAACTGTTTGTTTACCCCCCTCCCTGTTGGTAAATGGGAAACACAGCCAGCGCCCGTGCACCCTCCTCCTCGGCCGTTCAGAGCCACTTGCACAGCCTTTTCTCAGCCAGCGCTACACAATAGCTAGCTGATGAACCTGGGGCTAACATGCCCTTTGAGCTGAGTAAAGGCAGAACGCATGGAGAGTCCTTAATGATATCAGCCCCGCGCAGCAAGCACACCAGCACCCACTTGCTAACTCTTTTATTTCCTCCCTCCCTCATCCCTCTTGAAACATCGCCTCCCTTCAACCTGTTCAGGATTGTTACAGGGAATGGACATACCAGTTCAATTATTGAGCACATAAACGCCATAGGATTTGACACAAATAGCACTAGTGCATCATCTGAACAAGAGACTGAAATTAAATTCAAATGTTTTATTTTTAAAACTTAAAAATGCTGCCTTGAGTGATCGTGGCACTCCTCGGAGGCAGATTTGATGGAAAGATTAGATTTAAAATACCAAAAGATAATTTATTTATTTTTTGCTTGACGTTCTTCTCTTCCTTTTTTCATGTTTAAATGTTCAGTGATGTCTGATGAGAAGGTAAAGCTAGAGAGAAAGACATGCCTTTTAACACATGCTGGTGCTACTGTTGCCACAAAAAGGAATAAAAAATAAAAATACAAATCCTGAGGTTTTCAAATATATTTAAGATGTAAAATCAGATATGGATGTATTGTCAGGTTGAGTTATTTGAGCTGTGCAGCTCGAGTGTATACTTGAGAAAAACTACAAGAAAGGATTGACTGAATAATTGAATTTCTGCAATTGGGAAAGGTCACAACAAATGAGTGCAGTGATTATGGAACGGCTCTTTTTTTTTTTCTCCTGTTGAGATGTGGCCTCTGAACCTTGATCATTATATTCTGCTACTAATTAAAGGCAAGTGAAATCATCCTTTAAAATCTGAAACATGTAAATGTGACAAATATGCCAAACAAATAAATAAATAAATTAGGAAGGAGGAAACTACGCTGCACTTTATATAGGACAAAGCAGGCTCACTGTAATATTTTGGATTCCACATATTCCTCAAATATAAAGATCAATACATTCTTTAAACCAGGATTTACTGTAAAAACTCCATGCAGAGCATCAACAATTTTTTTTTTTTAAATCAGCTACAAAAGTTTGAAGTTTTTAGCCCAAAATAAGGCTTTAAAGCCTTTCCCCCTTGCAAGTTGCATTTATACTGTGCATGTGCAAAGTTACAAAACACAGCAGCTTCAGTATTGGCTCAGTCCTTTTCCAGTGTATCCTACCAGAGCAGCGGAACAAATGCCATGGGGATCGAAAAGTAGACTTATTTCATCTTTTCTACAGTAATGAATAGATATGCCTGTCATGACATAGCTGAAACTGTCATGAACCTGTACTATGGCACATGCAGCAGTGCAAAAATATGATTGGCTAATACGTTTCCCGGTTTGGTTGTTAACAGGCTCTTTGAAGACAGGAGCGGGACAACCACCATTTTTACAGTAATGGAGTTCTCATATAGATTACTACTCTGGATTCTTTGAGTGCTTTTTCCTTTAATAATCACTTTGCTTCAGGTGAAAGACTGCCGCTATACTGCAAAAGTTACATTTTTATAATCAGAAGCACAGATGTAACATACATAAAATGTATCCTTTCATATAAACCTCTGTTTTTGAGTTGAGAGAAAAGAGAAAAAGCGGAAATATGTGTAACTGGTCATAGTCTAAGAGTTTAAGTAAATGTGTAGTACAAACAGTGAAAATAGACTCTTAGCTGTTTACTCCCAAGTATAAAATCAGTCAACCAAAAAAAGACCCATTAAGGCACATTTAAGCCAGGAATGCAACGTCACCGTTAAAAACGACTGCATTTCACTCTATTTGTTAACACTAAGGACACAGCTCATTATCAGCGACAGCTGATGCATCTCTCTGCTCATCATGAATTTCCTCTTTGACAGTAAAGCACATTACAGAAGCCTCCACATTCTCCTGCAGATAAAACTGGGCTAACAAAGCACTTATAGCTGATTAACTCGGAAAGAGTACTAGCTTAGCATCAAAAACAGTACCAAATTAGACTCTGCATTCAAGAATATTAGGTAAACACAGAATTGTCTAGTCTCCAGTAATATACCAACTTTGTTGTTTCATCTTTGTTGCTCAATTAAAATGTTTACATTATGTTTAAGTTTTAAAATTGTAGAAAAAAACCCTTCTGTTTACAGGCTAACCTTGCTAGCATCCTATAGCTAGCAAATGGTGCACTATCAAAACAATTTTGTTGGCACTTCAGAGAGCGCAACTTTATTGACTAGGTGGGTTTAAAGGGCATCCCAATCCAATCACATTGTGTTTCAAACCACACAATGCCATGTGTGTCAAACAGTTCTGGAAAAACATATGTGCTCTTACACCCCATAAGCTACTTATGATATGTACCGAAGAGCAAAGAAACTGATAAAGAAAAAGGAGAAGGAGGCAAATCCAAACACGAGAACTTTACATTCATTATTCTTAAATCCAATTTAATGTTGACTAGAATGTCCGTCAAGGCATGTGCAGAAAGTCAACAGCAGCAGCATCGACACAGACTATTTTAGATGAATATTTTCTTCAGTAGGGCATGTATTTGCCAAAAATATTGCTGATTCCCATTACCCAAGATTGCACTGTTTTCATCAAGTCAATCAAGCTATCAAATCAACCACTAAGATGTTTAAAGTCTGACAAATGTAATTTGCCAAAGAAGATCAGCATGTGGGCTACATAAGCATCCTCTCCAAAGCCTTTTGAGTGTTTGAGTGATTACATTTTCATTCCACTCAAGTTTCATGTTCCATTTTTGGCACCATCTGTATTTTTGCCCTCTTTCGAAAATGCATAATATGCTGATGCTAATAAAGCCTGAATTTGTGTACGTGTGTGTGTGTGTTTTAATTCTGATAGCTTTATCCTGAAGATAAAGCTATCAGCTAAGCTTGAGGGTCAGTTCTATCACGGCTGGACACAGGGGCTTAGCACGTTCCTTTAATTCATCAAGGTTTGATTACTTCTGTGAAGATTTTTTTCTTCAGCCTGATAACCTGATGCTCCTCAATTAATGCCTTTTCACAATCCTGCCGACTCCGACATGATCAGAGCACGCTGAGCCTCCCACGTGTCTCCGTTCCCCCAGTTTTGTTAGAGCACTCCTAGAAAGTTGCACCTTGGAGATCTTTTTAATTTTCATTTTCATTCTCCACTCTATCAACAATTACAGTTCATCAAACAAGATAAATTAATCTCTCTGGCACTCTGGCAGCGAGCCCAGGTAACTCAAGGGGACTAGAAATCCTGTCTAAAGCAGTGCCCACATACAGGTATATGTTACTTTTCGTTGACGAGTCATCATCTGTTCAATTACTGATAATGGCATGAAATAAGAGATGCAACCATCGACATATCGCAAAAATCAGCAGTGGCAGGTCACAGTTAAGAGAAAAATCATTCAAGAAAATGACGATCGATGCTTAAAACTTAACATTAAAGTCTTGTTTGTTGTATAGTATCCAGTGACTAGAAATGACAGTAATCTACAGTAAATATTATCTGAAGATACAATACAGTGACCTTAACATTCAGCTCAGCACCCACCTTCTACTCATTTACAATCAGCACCAGGGAGATGCATTGGATGACTGCCTTCCTGACCTGCATGTGCCATTTTGATTCATCGGACCGCTTGACAGGAACGGTTAAAACCCCCCCCAAAAAAACCAACAACAACAACAACATCCCTGACAATTCTGACAGGTATTTCATTGCTTACGACCATGACTCCGGGACACACAAAACACATTAAAGTTGCTGAAGTAGAAGTACACGTTGTCTCGGATTTATGATTGTGAGCAGTAACACGTATGATACCCAGCATCTTACGGCAGCTCTGGACTACTGGGTCAATCTCTGAGACTCAAAACACAAAGAGGCTGCTTCTTCAAAGTCAGCAATCAAACACCCACAGCACAAAAGCACATTTATCTTCAGTGGCTTGCATTAAAACAGCACGCTATTCATTTGAAAATTAAATTTGCCCACTGAATTAAAGAGCGGAAGAACATAATGGATGGATCTGGATTGTCTGGGGGGCGAGAGAAGCCCTGTAAATGAAAGGAAATGGGAAGAGAGCTGAAAGAGAAGGTATGCTCAGAGGTTTGCTGGATTAAATTGCAGTATTGTGTTATGTCGCTGGGGAAGAGTTTGTGTGCGTTCGTGTGAACTGGGTGTAGAGAAAGTAGAGGCTCTCCCCCAGTTTCCCAAAAAAGTTCAGTCACGTTGTAAAACCGTTAAAAAAAGAAAAGAAAGAAAAAGAAAAAGAAAGCAGTGTTTTAATGTTTTGCATTGTTAAGCCACTTAAAACTGACCTATATCATTCGAGTATAACAAAGGCATCTAACTCAACTCAAGGGATGAACCAGTGTTGTCTCTAGATATAACAGACAACTTAGCAAAGAACCAATTTTAAAGTCTGGCTTTTGCAATTTGTTGCTGACAGCCTGTCGCAAAATGCCAAAGATAACACAGTTTGACAGGCATAAAATATTAATGTGCAGCAGATCAACAGCATCTGAAAGTCATGTCCTTAAGAAACGGGGGGGAAATCCAGCAAAGACCTGACATCCATCTGGCCCTTCAGTTGATCCATCTACTGTTCACCAAAGCCTCATCAGAAATACTCTCACTGAAAGGGTGGCTGTCAGGAAGGAAAGGAAGGAAAAGGGAAAAGGCTGAGGTATGCCAACTTACATAAGAACTAGACTGAAAATCAACAGGTATTATTGAGTGATGAATCCAAATTTGAAAATGTTGGCTCAAATCATCATTAGTATGTATGGAAAGGGTAGAGAGAGGTGCAACAGTGAGTGTCTTCAGCCACAACCAAACAGGGTGGAGGCTCTGTCGTGTTTTAGGGCTGCATTTCAGCCTGTGGTGATGGGGATCTCGTCAGAATTGATGGAATTATGAATACAGAAGAGTAGTGTCAGATTTTGATCCACCATGCATTACCATCTGGAAAGACTTTGTTTTTAGGCATGACAATGATCCCGAACACACCGCCAATGCAGTAAAAGCATACCTGGATAGAAAAACACTATAAGTCATGAGGTGACTGAGCCTCAACATTATTGAAACCGTGTGGGATCCACCCAAAAGGCTGATTCTGTTCATCTGGACGTAGCATTTTCAGTGGGAGAAATGTTTCATCGCTCATCCAAGTGACTTCTAAGTCTTTTGGGATTTACTTAGCTGATTGATTGAGCATGCATCAAGACAGTGTGGGATCATCTTTTCAGAGAATGGAACAAAAGGAAGCCAACACCCAAAGAACAGTTTTACATGTCCTTCAAGAAGCCTGGAGAACTATTCTCTAGAATATGTTTGCCTTATATGCCATATCTCTATCTATGTTTGTGCGTGTTTCTATAAATCGCTGCACCTAGTCACAAGTGCAGCTACTTGAAATATTAAGTAATTAAATAAGCAATTAAACTACATTAAAAACCCTTTGTTAGAAAACACACATTTCCTATTGCACCCTACTTGTTTTTTATTTCTAAGGTAATACGTTTAGGTGTGTTTTCTTAGTAACATTAATTATTTAGAATTTACGGTGCAGGTTTCAGAGCAATGCTTGCAGCTAGATTGTGTCTTTTTCAGGGAAGGCCCCACTTATGTTAGCAATGTAATGCTAAACAACATTCTGGAGAAAGAATAACTGAATGGTGCAAATCCGAGGTGAAAATATTGGAGCTTTATAAAGTTAAAAATACAATAAAGGAGGCACTTACTTTTCCACCTTTAATAGCTTATTGTACATGAGGCAAACTGAAGTGACACTTTGCTTTCAAAAAACTACAGCAACTGGTTTTCTCAGTTGATATTTTTCAAAGTAAACCATAAAATGTAACATTTGTCAACATGCTGTATTTACGCTTAATTTTAAATGGTAAAGAGTTGAATTGATTTACAGTTACTTTGTTTTTAAATTTTCCAAACCATATTAGCCTGTTCTGCTCCAAATCAATCACAGGAAAATCAGATAGTCACTCATGGGAATGATTTTTTTTTTTTAAATGGAGCTGCAGAGACTTTGAAGCTGAATCACAAAAGCAATGAGTAGAATAGAGAACTTCAACTATACCTTGCATTTTTATTAGGCAGTAAGCAATAAACTTTTGACTAAATCTATCTCCAGAAGTGGAAAATGTGTTAATCGCACATTAAAAAACAAAAAAATCAACATAAAAATTAGAGATGAAGGCATGTTGGTGCTTTAAATGAGATCTGAAAGGTCCTATGACCAGAAGCAAAACATCAGAATCAAACTACATAACAAATCCTATAATAAATACTTGTTGATCACAGTGGGGACATCAAAGAGTAGTGTTATTTAAACCCTTTTAATTAAATCTGAATAAAGTCGAGGGAATAAAGTCTAATACAGAATGACTGACCCTTTAGAAGAATGCAGCAAAAGCTTAACTACCTCAGATACTTAAAAATATATCAAAGAAATTAGCCTCTACTGTGGGACATCATAAATATGACCACATAATGAACATCTGCTCTGAGAGTGACTGTGATAGGGGCCATAAACCCTCTCAACTCATTCGTACTGTCTGAAGAAACCATTTGTCCTATGAAGGACATGAAAATAATTTTTTGCCCAGGTAGTCTTCTACGTCTCTCCTTTGGCACTGTTCTCCTATCTACATGTCTCAAAGGGCTTTTGAGTAATGCATTTCTATTATTGTACCTTGCGTAGTGTCACATTGGTGGCTTTATCAGGAAGTTGTTGTAGGGTGAAGCTGGAGTGGGTTGGAGGGGTTATTTTGTGGAGTTGGCTGGCATTAATCTCTGTCACTTGTCCTCTCTGATTTATACTCTTTCCCAATAAGCCAGTCTACGGCCTCCACTTCAATTGCTACTTTGTGATAGCGTTCCATGTTCAGCCTTCGTCCGCACCGCAACTTGACATTGAAGGCTTGTTCTCCAAACCGGTGGAAAATAACAAGCACGGTAAAGAATTAAATTTCCCGCACCAAGAACAAGAAGGACAAGATAATAGGAGCCTGAAGCTCCCTCCACCCCCATATAGAGAAAGCCATTCTCCTCTGAGTCTATTACGCCCGCTGCAGCTTCTGCTTGACGACTTAGATCACGAGCAATTAATCTTTATCCAGGAGTAAGAAACACGGTAAAGGCCAGGCTTGGGCACAGTCAAATTTTAAAGATGTAGAAAAGATGTTTTAACAGGTACAACGGCGGAGATGAATCAGAACAAGCTTCTGACTAATGAACACAAAGGCTTAGCTCCAGGCTATCTGATCACAAAGACTCAACAGCACAACTCCTCCAATCGCCTCCTTTGTTGTTCATTAACACGCCACCATGTATGCGGCTATGCGGCCACCTACCATCTAATACCCCCCACCACCACCACCACCACATACACACACCCTCTGATGTGGTCCGTATATTTCTAAAGTGTTTAATTACAGATGATTTATCACCAAACTGTCATTTGGTAACTGGGCCCTTCCGTTCTCTCTCCCCACGCCACGCTCCTGCTGCGTTGAGGAGACCTTCACATCATTATGAGCGAGCTCATTTATATTAAAATGAGTATTACCAGTTAATTCGCCCCATACATTTTGGACACAGCGTGTGCCATGCATGAGCTTCGGATCGCACCTGGTTCGCGGCCACTTCGGCATACATCAAGTGCTTTATTGCAGAAGAGCTAATGCGCATTTGATCTCGCTGCGATTCCCCATAAAAACATGCAGCGTAACGCATATATCATGATTTATATGTCAAAGAGGACATTAGACATTATCCACTGAATTAAGCAAAGACCACTAAAGAGCTGTTTATGCTGAATCTCATTTTCTCGGTTAACCTCCGCTCTGGGACGTCAGTCATCCTCACCAGTCAAGGGCAATCACGACGCGTTGGATAAAGCAAATCTGAATAACCGGATAACACGTGTGACAAAAGTAGTTCATGAAAATAAGCAAACTGCACATGTTCCTCCTGAACGTACTCGCAGCAGAAGCAAAACATCCAGCTAGATCTAAGGAGACCACGCGCTTTCGCTAACAACACACAGTCCTGAAGGACTCCAAACAAAGCTCACACAAATAAGCACAAGGAGGGAACTGCCACACATACCTCCACAACAATGTAAATGAGAACCAATCCCAGACTGCAAAAAAAACAAAGATTCGAGTTGGGACGGGAATAGCTTCCTCTCTGTTCAGTGAGGGGAAATAATGAGGGTATTAAATACAGCCAACAGATGAAAAATAATAACATATCGATTGTGCACGTAGCGCTTTCAAAGGAGCGTAATGGCCTGATTCCTGGTATTGATCTGCTACTGGGCTGGAGGAGAAGCGGCTCGTCGTCCCTGTAAGACCCCCAGTGAGAATGAGATAGGTGAAGCCATCTGAGGTTCTGTTTCTTGTTTCACTCCGTACAGGCTTTATTTCAAATGGCTGTTTTTTTTCCCTCTGAGCGGATGTGAAATGAATGCTGCTGTAATGGTCCGACATACACAATATTTTCCATCTTGCGATCATACTTACCTGCGACAATGTGGCTGTTGGTGGCAATACAGGAATGTGCATTTTGTAACGCCAGAAGAAAAAAGAAAAAGCAACAGATTTTCCACATAATATCTACAATTCGTATAGTTTCTTTCTTCAATCAATAGTATAGAGTGATTCTTTGTAATATAGCGGATTCCCTTGTGATGCAAAACAAAATTTAACATTCCGATTAGAGTTCGGTATCTAATGCAAAAAATGAAGTTTCTTTTGCTGAGGAAAGCCATTATGTGGGATTAGAATTCAATTCCCTTCAAAGTACGCATTAGTAATGAAGTGCATTCAACGACTACTATGTGCATGTTTGACTGTGAAAAAAGACAGACAAAATTCAATCTCCAACTTAAAACATATGAGCCCTAACCCACCTCTCACAAACTCCTCAAGTGATCTTATTTCTAGCTCAAAGAGACAGAAAAATCTATATCTCAATTTGGTACACTTCAACTCCGCTCCAAAAGTGCCCTGAGAGAAAACTGAATTAAACTGAGACAAGCTGATTCAACACCCTGAAAAATGAATTTAAGTAGTTGTTTCTGAAATATGTATTTGCCATGTGCAATATCGGGCTTCTCAGCGAGGCAAAACGTGATAGGACTTCACAGCAGTCCTTTCATCTGGAGAAAGGTGTGCTTTCCCAGAATAAAAACGTGCATGCCAGGGAATACATTAATCATAACAAGGTGACAGCCAGCCTGACAGACAAGCAGAGGCACGGGAACAGATTTGACGCTGCTTTCTATTCCTCAACATCTTCGAAAAAGCAAAAAACCTACAGGGCAATTAAAGGAGCGTCGATAGCCGTGTCAGCTGGATTACGGGCTGGGCGTGAAATTGTCACACAGTGTGTCAGGGGTGCTCTGTTAACAACTCGGCCCGGCTTTTGCCACAGAGTGGCGGAGGGGGCCCCTTGTGGAACGTGACACTGGAAGAAATACCGTCAAGTCTGTGCAAGGCCGGATTAGATTAGCACACTGGAACAGGTGGTCTTTTATTGGCTGCGTGATACTGTCAAGGATCCTCTGAAACTGGATGCAGCGTGTGCATACAGGCACATGCACAGGAAACATTCGGGGGGTTAGGGTGGCACAAAGCTTTTTGTGCTGGATACCAAAAGGAACCACGGCTCGCTCACGTCTGAGTCAAATGTAATTTGAGAATGCAGCACATGTAGTTTGATGTCGCAGTCGCTGTTAGGAAGACAGGGAGGGTGGGTGGGTGGAAGCGGGAAAGGAGGGAGGTGACGCTTGGGTTAATACGCTTTAGGCAAAAAAACACTGCGACGTCTGCTGAGTGACGGAAAATCCAGGGATTGCCCAGCTGTCTACAAGGCAACAGGCACAAAATAACACAACCTAACGATTGAGGGGAGGCGAGTGGCGACAGTGGCGAGGGTGAGGCAGTTTGCCAAACCATTCTTCACAACCTCCAGTATATTTAGTGTCACTTACTGGAAACATATTAGCCATGAATAATACATGTGGTGATGTATGTCGCACGTTCGCTTTAGATAAATTATATAGTTGGGCTAAACCAAATAGTACGTCACCCACCCATATGGACGGTGGGGAATAAAAATGCAGGGAGACACCTCTGCCAAGCTGATAGTGGGTAATATACAGCCTCTTTGTAATCTGGCTGGAGTAAATTTACTGAACACGGCCAAAAACAGGGGAACCCAAATGCCACCTTGGCAGTCCGCACAATGCAACTGACATCTGGGGTTATTCTGAGGAAGCGAGACAGATTTGGAGCTGCTGAGGTGTTTTGATGTGATATGTATACTCTGACGAAGAGGGTCTATTGAAACTAGGTCACAAGGGATGCCAGTTTGTCAAAAGCCTGAGTGAAAAGCATTGCGAGAAACATAAAGCACATTTCTATTCAAGGAAGAAAAACCTTTTAATGTTTCTCAGGCGACGCCGTCCTACATTTACGGCTTTTTGCTGCAGAAATGGGAAGTTTAAACATTTCAGAAAACGCTAATGTACAACAAGTGTCTGGAGAATGAAAAACAATGGAATAAATGATACGTTTAAAGTTTGCTGGGGCGCAAGAAGCAGACAAATGTAGTTTACTTGATGTGTACATTTTTATTAGGTCAACTTCTGCCAAGCATGCTTGTTGATTTGTTGATAGACTTCACAAAGTGAGCTTATGGACTCTAAGTACCACTTAAAATGTTAATCTGCAGTGTATGTGAAGTTACCTTTTCAGCGATTTTGATAACAGCCTGGTTTGCACAGTCTAAACATTGTGGATCTGAAATCTTTTACTTTCAGTCTGAGCAACTTCCCATCCCCTTTAAAACTTTTAAGCAATTTCACTCAGTGCAGAGATAACAATTACGTCAATTCAACCATTAACTCCTCAAACAAGCAGAATGAAAAACTTCAAAGAGAACGCTTTGAAACTTACAGAAAAACACTCGTGGTTAGACTGCGATATATGGAACTGAAACAAAACCAACAAGGAAGGCGTACAGTGTGTCTATTTAGGGCAAAGACTGCAAATGAAAATTCATGTTAGTGCCTTTGGAGAAAGCTGAGGTAGAGCCAGAACACAGGGGACAGATGAGATTCAAATCCCGCACCACTCTATCAGACAGTGTAAAATGAGATTTGGCACTATATCTAACACAGAATGAGTTATGAGTTGGAGAACTATTATAGCTAGATTCTAATTGAAGGTGTCCAAGAGCAGGTTTTTTTCCCCCTCTCTCTCTGTCCTCGCAGCAGCGATGGAAAACGGGTAATATCTTTTACCGGGCTAGCATTGTGAATGTCACAGTCTCAAGGTAAAGGAGGCTCCAGCTTTACTTTGGTTTGTCAGAGTTTGCATGCTGTAGTAACTACAGTCCTTGAGTGCAGCAGAGAATGTTTCGGGACGTGGGGGTAGAGACGTGAGCACAAAAGTTGAAGATATGCGTGAGATAAAAGCCTCAGCTGAGGGAATGTTTTGCCTCTGGCTATACACGGTCTCAGATGGATGATTAATTGTTTATTGCCACCTTATGAAGCTGAAGAGTCATGGGCAAACTGTGTTTTTTCCTTGTTTTGTTTTTTTTAAACGAACTGCACCAGCCTCCTTCAGCAGTAAATGCTTTATAACCATGCCTGGCCAACTTTCCATGAATTCCTATGTCCAAATTCCGTGCAGGTGCCCGTTTGAGTTGACGATTAATAGCTGCAATTTACAGCAAATGGGCTTTTGCACAATATGTTTAGCGGGGCTAGATAAAATGGGTCCCTGGCCACTGATCTGGAGACAGATTAGGTTTTTAGTCGGCTATGATTAAGGCATGAATAGGGAATGGGAGATCAGACTTTGGACCTGCAGTGTTTAATGCTGCCCACCTGTTATAAATGAGCAGTTAAATGAGTCAAGCATTGGTGGTCCCAGGCCAATTCAAGGGCATGAGGCAGCTACACACAAACTCTCAGCTCTCCACCTCTTTCTTGTCTAGCGACCGTACCGCTTTTTAGGTTTCCCCACACTATCGTCGCTGCGAGTGCGTGCAAGGTGCTGCTGCACGCACTGCAAGTCGCCGGGCCAGCGGATGGTCCACGGCTTCCTTCTGTGTGGCAAGGCAGTCCAAAAGAGAATCTCAAAAAGGACATTTATCACTGTGGGGAAATGAACAGATCTGCTCTACTGCATGTACAACCAGACTGACTGGGCTGAATCTGTAAGTGGTAATAAATTACTCTTTAAAATTACTTTTTTTTTTTAAACCAGAGACTCATCCTCATCCTCATCCAAGGCAATGAATCACAAATCTGCATGTTGTTCATAACCACCAGACCCAGTGTCGCCACCGGCACTGTAACACCGTACATTTTAGTGTTTAAAAAGAGCATCTCTTGCATCTGCGCCATGAAAGTGTGGGCTCCAAATTGGGTCAACAGACTGTCGCTGCTTCTTTTCCTTCTCGAGAAGTCACTCCTTATACCTGCAGGCTGAATGTGCTTAACACGTTCTCTGAAGTTTGACTTTTATCCACACCGTAAAGCGTCTGAAAATACTCTCGTTCCGTGTGCGCGCTCGCCTTTGCCACCAAGTGTTGTCCTCGTTTATTTCTAAATGGGCTTATTGTATAACAGCCCATGGAGGACAATGTAATTTAAATGGTACAACATGAAAGCGCTGTAGAACAAGGAACTGGGGCTATCCATAGAGAGGGGCTAGCGCGGTAACACGGGCTAAAAGGTTAAAGCAGCGGGGGGAATTAATATGTCTTAATGACATTATAATGAATGGGAAAATATGGGACATCATTTATTAAACAGAGTCAAGTGTGTCAGGGAAGTGCGAGGACTCACAAACGCATTAATTATCTCGCGTCTCTCTTCATGGACGCGGGAAGAAAGCGTTGGTGGAGAGGTAATGACAGGCCCGGAACGGACATCATAAATTACCACAGGGGGGCTTCAAGACGACAAGGTCTCGTCTCACTCCTGCACTCACGCAGCAAGATGTCTTTTCATGTGTCCAAACCGTCACTGGGAATTTGGACAGAAAATCAGAATTGCCTTTTCTAACTCTTAGTCATTTCCCGACAAGAAAAGAGGGAAATGCCCTTTTTTCTCTAAAGACTTGATATCATACTGGCAAGACATGACTTGTTATTCATCATACCTGTCACTTTACGAGAAGAAGAAAAAGAGAGGGGGAGAGAGAAGCAAGCACGAGTCCGGTTTTCTACACTTTATTTTCTTGGGACCGAGATAGGAGGGTGGGGGTAGCGAGGGTTGCTCGAGAACAGTCATCCATAACCACACATACGTTTTAAAGATGATCTGATCTGGGTAGCTTCCTCTCCATCGAGTTGTCTGGGTTCCAGTGACAACTTGTGGATTCAAAAAGAGCCTTCTGTAAAGCTACCATAAGTAACTAAATTGAATTTATGTAAGTGCTTTACAATTGAAAAATGAGAGAAAAAGAAAAACAGGGTTCCTGGACTCTCTCTACACATATTCAGACTACTTACATAAAATACAGTAACACAACAACAAACTGTATTCCACCCACAGTCATGCAGATCAGCAGCTGCCAAACGCTTGATGGAAATGTACATCTTCAACTGAACAGTTGATGCATTTCTGAGGCCACATGGGAAATTAGGCCAGGGTCTCGGTGCAATAAGTGCAACAGCATGATCCGTGGGATGGTCAAGAGTAACTGGGAAGCAGAACGTAAGGGTCTAAAGAGATTATCAGGATGCAGCATATTTTCCTTATACGCAAGTACAGGACTGTTTATGAATTTAAACACAAACTGTGCCCATGGATCCTGGACAAATGAAGAAGAGATGATTCACTACCAACAAAGGTATGTATACGTTTCTAGCACTAATAGGTTTAGAAAGTTTAGCTTTAAGATTGCTCTGGAATAAAAGAGAGGCTCTTTAAATCTCTCTTTATCTCTTGAAATTTAACAAACAAATAAATTACATGGTCAAAAGTTCTCCTTCATGCTTTCAGGTGGAAGGGGAGGGCCATACAATATAACTTCTGTCTAGCTGTTTCTAACTGCAATAAACGGTAGTACAATTTTTATTATTAAGCTTTGAACAGGGGAGTGGTTTCCAAGATTAAAAGGTAAGAATATGCTGTGTTGAAACTAATCTAAAGCCAAAAAAGGACAAAATGCAATAATGATTTGTGTATGGCGATAAAATTATACTCTTCCAGGAAGTCCTTCCTGGAATTAATCACCATTATAGCTCAAAATTACACTCCAAATTCTGAACTCATGAAGCGTTTTCCTTGGGACATACTGAAGGAGTGTGACGGTTTTTGACTCACTGGCCAAAAATATGAAATAATAAAAAACAAAATGCATCAATCGAGCACACCTTTAGTGATGAAAATACATGTTTTATGTGACTTATACATTAGCTTTATTAAGAATCATTGAGGTAATATGGAATCATGTTGAATTCAAAACTAAAAGTCTGAGTAGATGCTGGTAATGACACTTTTAAATGTTTTCTATGTCAGGGACAATCATGATAATCACAGTGTACACAGGAATTTAGTGGAAGTAATGCTGAAGTCATGCAAATATTGTGCCATTTGTTTATAACCAGACAGCATTGTACCTGGTTTTGGGGGAAAACGCAATAAAGCACTTGAATGTGTGTCAGACTCGGTCAGAAAAGTTGAAAACCCAGAATTTAGACAAGCTTATCTCTTGTTATGTGAACAGCCTTCCTGTCAGATGATCACAGTGGACAAATTTCAATGCTTAGGGGTGTCAGTATATTGCCTAACAGTAATGATGACAGCCATAATATTTGATGTATTACTAATGAAATAAGTTCATAAGTTTTTCTTTTTGTACAGCTTCTGTGCTATTATGGTTACAGACTCTCTCTCCATTTTTCTGAGAGTGAACACTGTCATAAAGGGGACAAAACCCATTTAAAAAAACAACCTACCCACATTTGGAGTCTTTTCAGCTAACAGTAAACCAGACCAAGCACATGCCACAAACATTTACTCAGCAATTTTAGCCAACTAGTGGGTTAATGTTGGACACTGAATGCCTGTTGTATCGTTTGAATGTGCAGACACAAAGGACTATGTAGTCTTAAACCTGAGAATTTATAATCTTTTCATATAAAAATCGAAGCATTTCCTGCTTAGGTAGTCAAATTATTATGGCTGCTTTTAACTCTAAGTAAGAAATCTCACAAAATTATTCCCACTGAGGTAATATTTTGTAATATCCTATCCTTCTTGTTGTTACTGTCACACTGGAGCAGTGGGTATAAATCTTCCTTTAACTTGAAATTATGTGCATGTGTGTTCATAATAAAGCTATTCCATCTTGCCCCAGCATAGTCCAGAATGAAACATTCCAGCACAGAGCACCTGTTCAAATCTCTCAAACTGATTCTGCACCGATACATCACTGCAAACAACTGTGCAACAGCCTGATTTTCAGCTTTACAAATTGGTTAATTCCTCACACAATAAACCTGCCAATGTCATTTGAGGGAATATTGCCCAAACAAATGCACAACTGAGCTCAGTGAATCTACAGCTTGGTGGCCATATGTTGTTATGGCAATAGTGGCTACCCACAAACAAAACATGTAGCACAGCAATCCTGTTTTTGTTTTGTTTTTTCCTTCTCTGTTGTTCTTTCTAATCTCTTAGTGCTCCTCATGTGTCAGCGTTTCGCTTTCTGACTCCTAGAGGTCAGGTGAGTAGGTTGTCAAATGGACCGAAATTAACACAAACACAAAATAAGTTTTGGCCTTCTTGGAAAACATCAAGGTCACGCACGGTGTTCCAGGTAAAATTTGATGTGAGATTGGTGACAAGGTAATGCAGCATAGCGGAAGAAAGTGAAAGTGATATGCTAGTAAATGATAGTAATCAAGGTAACGCATGGGGCTGCTGGTAAAACTCTGGAGACTTCGGAGCCTCCCACACTGGTGCTTTGTTTTCATAGAGCGCTTAATATGAAACATGATACAGGCCTCAATAGGCCTACATTCAATAATCATATGATAAGAACCTCCAACAGGGTCTGTGAGCAATGCCTAGTTCAGCCTTTTTTGTGTTTATTTCAGTCGCTATTGGACAATGCATTGAGCGACTATGAGAATTCACTTAGCAGGCTAACAATAAGCTTCTGGAATGGTCTTCACAAAGCCCCAAAAGTTTGTAGACTATACTTAAAAGCCTGGTCTGAACCGGGACTTGCACCAGAAGCTTGTTGATCACTACCAATAGCTTCCTGCAGAGATACAACTTGCTAAGCGACATTTAAACAAATGTTAGTACACTTTTGACTCCGTATGGATTTGAGAAAATTCTAAAGTCATAGCTGTACAAACAGTTCAAATAAATTATGAAAAGCCCAAAATCTAATAAAGGCAAGAGAAGCCCTCTGAAAACAGCACAATTCTTTTGGTGTGTTGTAGATCTCAAGCTGAGACAGAGAACCATAGTCACTGTTCTCTAGACTTATTCACAGGGAAGTTGCGGCCTGTCACGGTGTGAGTGAAGAAGTCCTCAAATGCTCATGTCATTCTGGAAATGAGTAAATGATACTGAAAATTGCAGCAATTATTGCCAACTTAAGGTCCACTTCTGGGCCCTAGGAGAATTAGAGGAGAAAATACAGACTCAGTCTTCAAAGGCAATTAGTCTTCATATTGTAGTGTGTCCATTCAGCGAGTGTTCTACCCACTCATGGGACAGCACATGTGGACATGGCTAATAGTCTCTGTTAATGAGCCAATCGTTCATTATCAATCTTCTGGGAGGCACAGTGTGAGAGCGGCATCCTGTTGACACATTTAGAAGAAACGGCCACTGCATGCCGTTCTCTACGTATGCACAGCGCTGCGGTGCAATTGTCGCTGAAGGCTGCGGAAGAGCAGCTTGATTCCACGTGTCCTTGTGGAGACGGCTAAATTGGACAGATTTGCATGCAAACGCACAATACACGCACAGTTTGAGTCCCAGCTTATTCTGGAGGGGGGGATTGCCCTTTTTGTCCCCGGCCACCTGGTCAAAATACTAACAGCTGACTTGTTGCTGAGCCCTGCAATGGCGATAAATCACAGCAGACCCCTCCCACACATATACGTACAATTACACACGCTCAGGGCCGCGTGCCTTTTCTGGAACACCAACTTGCTATGTTTTATCTGAGAGTTTGCTTTTTCTCTTTTATTTTATACAGAGAAATTACTTCTGCCTTGTTTACAACGATGCTTTGCTCTGTTAGCCCAGAGTTAATGACACTTGGACTGCTCTAGAGAAACAGTGGAAACAAAACTCTCCTTGCAATTATCATTAATGCCACCTATCTTAGGAAAACCTCTTTTTACTTTTACATAAATGAAACCTTTAGACTATTTTTCTCCACCCTGTTTACTTAAATATGCAGCTTGTTACTCTGCATCTTGGTTTCTCCACACCGTCCCTGATGTTAGCTAGATGCAGTGGTTTCTACAAGCAACCCGCAGTAATCCGAGCTCTTAAAAGCCCCGTACATTCCACCCTCACTCATTCATTATCACTTTGTCTACCGTCTTGACAGACTCCATTTTTGCGGTAGTCCAACATTCTCCATTGACCTTACAATGCTTGATTAAGGGCATTGGGCCTCTGGCGCCACTCTGTTTCCTCCATGTTTAATTAAAAGGTGAAGAAAGTCTTCTGTCTTGTGATGATGGCTTGAGTACATGATTCTTTCACTGCCAGTCCAAAAGCCCCTCTCTCATGTCTCCAGCCCCAGGCTTGAGCGTACGCAGGTCCTTTCACTTTAGGCTATTTTCCTAAGCCCGAAACTTTTCTTGACCTTCCGTATTATCGCTCCATCTTTCAGTTTCCCTGTAATATAAGAAACTCCACAAGATTATACAAGGAGACTTTCACTTCCCAAGTTGTTTACTGACAAAATGTCTTTCTTGTCGAGCAGGGAAGGAACCTATCACCATGCTCTATAATGTAAGTTACCTTGTCAAAGCCTGTTTAGAATACATCCTCAGAGGAGCCATGCAGAGAGGAACACAGGGGTGCACTTAGTGTCATTGCCGCTGGGGAGGGGGTTGTCGAGCGCTAGAGAAGCGAGGAGAGGGGTGCAGTTTCATATGTCTATGGCAATTAATGCTTATGTGACACATTGAAAAAGGTCCCCTGGGACTGACAAAGCCAACAAATTGACTTACTATTTGAGCACGAAGATGTAGGAGGGGTGTGTGGGGGGGAGCATGTGGCTTCATCTTGTCATAATGAATCTGGAATCTATTCCTGTCGGTGTTGTGATTGCGGTTTATTCCCTGTATATGCCATAAAGTACAAGTGTGCTTACAGGGATACCATGTAGTTTTTGACAAGATGGGGGTGGGGGCTGCCTTGAAGTAATGACTTTATCGTGTGATTCTTGTAACTTACAAGACAAACAAAACTGTTACTTTGCTGCTTGCTATAAACGTCTCTTTAGGGCCTGGAGCAATGCAGGGACAGAGACAGATGTTTCATTTCATGCCATGTTTTCAAACTCTAACGCACACACACACACAACACACAAATATTGCATATCTTAAAACCCTCCACTCAGTCCTGAATGATAAATGAATCTCACTTCAGTTCTTGTGCAGAATGGCCCTTCAGATCAGGGAACCTGGTGTCCATAAAGGTTCAACCAGTGATTTGGGCTTATAAGGAGTCTTCAAAATGACAGGAGTCATTAGGTGGCCAATTTGTTTTCTCAAGGGATGCTTTGTTTGTGGCATTCAACTTTCCTCAGGGAAACAAGACCAATCAGCTTCTGCTTGTCAAGGACTACAAGGGCTGCTGACCTCTGACCCCTGCTGTGGCAGTGACTAAGTTTCAATAAGAGGGTTACCCACACATAGACTTTGTCCCCCAAATAGAGCAAAGCCTGCCCAAGAATACTTGGGAACTAATTTTAGGACACTCTGCCCTCCCTTTTATGGTTATTTAGAATAAATAACCATACAAACAAATAAATAGCTAAAAATAAGAACAGATCTAAAAATACTAACCATACCGTTATACAGATATGCAAAGTTGCTCTGAAGCACTGCACTTTTCTTGTGTGGTGGTGATGTGCATGTTTATGCGTGAGTGTGTGTTGCTGTATGTGAGTTTTGGTATGGTATGTGTGTGTGTGTGTTCAGTATCATGATGGTTTGTGGAAAGAAACTGTTTCTGAGTCTGTTGGTACTGGTTTGAATGGGCCTGTAGTGTTTCCTAGAGGTTGAACATGTGAGATGCAGGATGGGTGGAGTCACTTAAGATTGCCTCTTATTTAGTGAGGTCAGTTCGTGCTAACCAGATTGACCTGTCTCTTCCTGTCCTGTTTTTTCCTACCGGCTCGCTTAGTTCTTCTATAGTGAATGTGTACTTCTGCTATCCAACAGTTCCAGCACCACCATGCAAATAATGCCAAACACATGGCAGCAGCTCACATGGCACATGGCATGTAAATACGGTAAAGATGACCTGCTAAAGTTCAAACTGGGCATCACAATGAGGTAGAAAGGTGAACGTGGCATTTTTGTTGATGCCGGACAAGCTGGTCTGGCTTTTTTAGAAACTGCTGATCTAGTATTTTCCCACATAACTATCTCTAGGGCTTACAGAGAATGGTCTGAAAAGGAGAAAATATCCATTGAGCGGCAGTTCTCTGGGTAAAAATGTCTTCTTGGTACCAGAGGTCAGATGAGAATGGCCAGAAAGACAACAGTAACTCAAATAACCAATTAGTACAACATGCAGAAGAGCATCTTTGAACACAACATGCAAATGCTAAAATTCCAGCACATTCCAGTGGGAAATTTGCATCATGGATGTGAACCCAACAAATCAGCAACAACCGAGTGATGCTATCATGTCAATATGAACCAAAATCTTGAAAAACCTTGTTGAATCAATGCCACAAAGAAGTAAGGCCACTCTGAAGGATAAATAATAATACTAATAAGGTGTACCTAACAAAGTGTGCAGTTACTGCATTACTTGTTTATTAGGGTTAGACTTATTTTAGTTTTGTAAGTGAAACTGGGTTCATCTCGAGTTAGAATTAGTTTATTTTTAAATGTAGTTTTATTAAACTAGAACACTCAGCACCTGCAGGAGGAGAAACAGGTGGTTCTGTTGATCCATTATTTATTCATTAATACATACTTGGATTTTTGTAGAGGAACACCTAATAAGCATGTAATTTAATAGTTTTTTATAAGAAGGTTTGTGTGCACCTCTGTTTGCATGCACACACTTCTATTGTGACTTTAATTACCACATTACAGGTACAAATGTATTTTGGTACAAATAACTAGATGTGGCAGCTTATCCATTCCAATAAGTTACCCATTGTTTTCTGCTCCCTCCACACAAGACGACAATATCATCATATAAAACAAGGGTTATTGTAATGGCATGAAAGTGGTTAACAACTGAACGCCATTAATTACACCTTGTAATTGCACTTGATCAATACAAAACCTCATTGAGTAATGCACACATGTGTATAAAGTGTTTGCCTCGAGTGTGAAAGTGGCAATGAAGTGGGACTCTGTGGGGAACTCTTACACATGTAATGTCAGTTCACAAGAGCTCTCTGTGCAGCTGAAGAGGAGGGGATGGATGAGCGTTAGGTGGCATCGAGGTGGTTGGTGGGGCAGATGTCTTCTCTGGGCGGCCATGCGTGCAGGCTTGGCCCGAGGGATCTCTACCCACTATGCATCTATTCAATTAAACACAACTCGTGCTGCAGTTCACGGATGGAAACAGGCTGAAAAAATATGCGTTAAGCACGCAAGCAGCCTTAAAGGACAGGGCGGATGGGGAGAAGTACAGCGCCACAGGCAAAAGTTGTACTGAATCCAGAGAACAAAAATAATCCAACAATTTGTCATGGAGAAAAGTGAAGCACATTTCCAGTAACAGTATTAAGCATCTGATGGCAACACATGCCTCTCCCTGCAGGCTTTGACCTAATCTGCACTATTCTTAAGCTGCTCCTTTAACAGTCTTACAGCTGCTTACCTGCTGGCCCTACAAATGTACAAAAGAATCATAAAACAAACTAGATATAAATACCTACAGCAGGTCTGCATATGAGAACACAGCAGGTACTGCAAAGCCTGTCATGGGTATAAACAGTAAAATCAATGGACAGTATAACTGTCCCTTTCTTTGCTAATATTATGCAAGGCATTAGCATTCATCTAAGTATTATTAACAACAGTAGGAAAATAAGGTTTAGTTTCGGTGCACATTTAATCAAAAAATGCTAATTGTTTCTCATTAATATGCAGCGTGGAGTTTAAAGTCCAGGTTGGTCTACCTTGCTGCGGGCCGGACAAGGCTACACTTTGGATCACTTAAAAAGAGTAATTTGTTAAAGGACCGATGGCATGTAAGTCTACTACTTTGCTTAACATGTGTACACTTCTTGAGCTCAAATTGGATTGCAACAAACTCGAGCTTTTTTCTTTACTCTTCTACGTAAATCCGAAAATAAAAGAAGAAAATGTGTTTTTTCACTTCCTCTGTCAGTTTGGTTCTCTTTAGAGGCCTGCCAAATTAATTCAGCACAGTTATAACTAGATTTGGTGGCGTGCGGGAATAACCAGCATTCTGCAGTTAAATCAACATCAGACGCTAGGCTGGTCCTCTGGGGGCGCCTTGCAGTGCCTCACTGTTTCTTAGTCAAAGCAGTGCGCTTTTCCTCCAGCCCCCTGTGGAATATCTCTTAATGTAACTGGCATCTTCATTTTGGCTTTGCTCTGATGTTGCATTAAAAAAAAAAAATCAAATCCTCCATTTTAACTCAGAAAAAGTAAAAGGTTTGGGGAGAAGGGGGGATAACAGAGTAGGAGACCAACAGAGGAAAACGGTGTAAGCTGTTAATGCTATGTTAATCCCCCGACTAAAACAGCTGAAGGTAATGCAGAGCTAGATAGCTAACAGGAGAGGTGAGTGAGAAAGAGTACACGGGAGGAAGAAACATCATCCGAAAGTCTTAACGTGTTAATGGAATATGTTCTGGAATAATTATAAATCTATCAAGACGTCATGCCTTTTAAACTGTGTCACCACACAAAGCCATGAGGAAAAAAAAGAAAGCAAAAACAAAGCAAAAACAAACAGCGTTGGTCAAACGGTCAGTTTATTGCTTTGCAATTGTTACCGTATAATTCACACAATCAAAATAAATCAAGTAAAAGATGGGCCTAAATCTATGTCTAAATTTACTGTCTGTTTCTATGTCTTAGTTGTGGTCATGGGCCCAGTTGTGCAACATTATAGCAAAATTGCACGTACTAATTAATAATAATAATCTGAACATAACAATGTTGTCTTTACTTTTACGTTAGAGCCTTACATATACAGTCGTGGAGCTGATAAATTATTGCATGGCTGTGAGACTGGGTCGTTGGCCTGGCCACCAGAGATGAGCAATAACGTGTTAAAAGTAACACGTTACTGTAATCCAATTACTTTTTTCAAGTAAGTTCTTTCTATAGTGAAAATTCAAATCTGAGCAAGCACGTAGCACGCTGCCACGGGAATGTGAAATTCACAGAAAAAATCCCAGATCCCCCCACTGACATGACTGCTGTGGCACCGGGCAAACCTCCACCAGCCTCACTCCTGCTAAACAGGTGAAAACAGATTTAAGAACGACAGGACGTAGTGCTGCTCAATCTTTGATTGTATTTAATTTTGCTGTGTTTTACTTGCATCTATTTGAAAGAGTGTGTGTAAACACAGAACATTATTTTATTTTATATGCTGGAATATGAAGAAAATTGGTTTAAGTGTTATACAAATTTCTTCCAGTCAGAGAATGTTGCATATAATTTCATTTTTGCGTGATGCAATGTGCATAAAGTTAAAACATTAAAACTAATAAAAAAATTTTTAAAAGAAACTTTTTAATTTGATTCAATTTTATATGATGGATTATGCAGAAAATGGAACTGGGCTAAAGGGTCTATTGCTTTATAACGTATTCAGGTTGTGTATCATGTTTTTATAAAGTAACTAAGTAACTAATTACTTTTGAAAATTAAGTACTGAAGTTCCATTTTCTGCATAATCCATCATATAAAGTAAAGTAATGGGATTACTTTCTTGGAGAAGTAATCAGTAATTAGTAATTAATTTTTAAGTAACTTGACCAACACTGCTGGACACGGACTCTCAGTCCAAACATAAGCACAAACCCCCCACCCCAAAAAAAAGCAACAGAATACTGACTAACGAGTTTTCTCCTCCTCAATAAATGCTAAAGAAACACTTAAGTCAGGGGTGTCCAACTCCAGGCCTTAACAGCCGGTGTCCTGCAGGTTTTAGATGTGTCCTTGATCCAACACAGCTGATTTAAATGGCTAAATGACCTCCTCAACAAGTTCTCCAGAGGCCTGCTAATGAATCAATCATTTGATTCAGGTGTGTTGACCCAGGGTCATATCTAAAACCTGCAGGACACCGGCCGTTAAGGCCTGGAGTTGGACACTCCTGACTTAAGAAGTTCAAATGAGACAATGTGTTAAGTAATCTAAAAAAAAATGAATAACGGTTTCAAACAGAACAAACCCTTAAAGCATTATATCGACCAGCTGATAAAAAAGGACTCTTAACTAAACACATAGTTTTATTACTGCAAAGGTTAATCTGTTGAGTTCTGTCAGGATAACACATTTTCATTGAACAACACCTTTCTTAAAAGCAGGTGTAAAAGAGGAAGTTGATGATTAAAAAAAGCATATTACTGATATTACCACTATTTTGTTTGCGTAACGTCCTGAAGATGTCCTAACACTGATGGCATTATTGCAGAATGTGGGTTATAAAGTGGTGCACGCAAATGCCTTTTGTTCATTATTCATTTATAGAGTGGATAAACATACAAGGTCACTGATTCAGGCTGTGTTGCCTTTCTCAACACTGTCAGGTGAATAAAAAAAAATGTTTTGCAAAGAAAAGGCCTGAAAAATGTATTCAACACCTTCAACCAGCATTCTCAACTACCTTCAAAATAATGTAAATAAGGGGAGGACCGGAGACACAGCCTTTAAGGTGCATCAGCCAGACACAGTTTTTTGTTTCCCCCAACCAGATAAGAAGTCAAGGTTTTTAGTTCGGCTTTGAAAACCCAAAATATTTTAAATCAATTTTAATAAATAATATTTCGTGTCAGTGTTCTTCAAAGCATCAAACAGTTATATTTAATAGCCTTCAATCAAGATTTAGATTGTTCCAGTCATATAAGAAATTTAGCAGACATATGCAAACAGTGTAACAATAGAGTCCAATCATTTTGTCCAGGTTAAGGTCTCAAAACGTATTTAGAAAACAACCAAAATTGAAAAAGTAAAATGCTCCTGCAAATTTCCTCTTGACTAGTACATGCCCGTGCTGCAGCACTGTCTGGTCTGTTGGTGCTGTTGGCAAACTGATATACTTAATCACATTTTCTCAATGTGATTAAGTATAGTGATTAGCCTATTTTTGTGTGTCCCCTGCAATGCTCAGGCCCTGCTCTACTATATAAATGCCATTTTAGTACCTGTTAGGTGGTTACCAGGCAACGTGATGGCACCATATATATCTCAATATTCAAGTTTTGTGGATATAAATTACATGTTTTTGTAAAATTAAAATTATACAATGCTTTTGCTATATAAGGTGTTTTTTAAGGGGGGCATCAAGATGACATCACAATAACTGATATAGATAGGAACCTTCAGGGGCCTGAGATGTACCTGTGTGCCAAAACTAGTTGCTCAACTCCTGACTGTGTGGGACGAGTTCACAGACAAACAAACAAACAAACAGGCGGAGATTTCATGTATTATATTAAGAGAAATGGTCGCTAGGTAGAGTGAAAGTGCTGAAATGAGAAGTAAATGACTATATGAAAACACATCGAGATCAAAGCTGTTCAAGTTATGGGATGTGAGACCTCTGTTCATAATTTTGGAAGACAATTGTTTCTATCTCTTAAAATACAACTAAACCAGCTAAAATGTATATGATGCTCACCATCAACCACTGGGACATTTCCTCTTCTAGCTTAGAAAAATAAGCAAAATAATAATAATAGAAAACTAAAACCCAAATGCTTTTACCCTTTCACATGTATAACCACCAGCCTAACCGCTGTAACTGAAACAATGCAACACAGATAGGAGGAGGGGGGATAAACATAGTGTTTTTTATGGAGGACACACTGAGCTAAGCAATAGCGCATGAATATTCATGTGCACCACAACAAACTGTGAAAATGGCTTTGTTAGTGAAACCAAATCCCCGGCTCATGTTCAGGAAAAGACTATACTCTCCGGAGGGGGCTTGGATTCCAGCCTGCTAAGATGGCTGCCACCAGTGGTGGTGAATGATGCTAAAAAGGCTGGCGTCAAAGAAACAGTATGGCTGAAATGTTGTTTACCTCCCTGGCAAACATCAACTAGGCCCCATGCTCAAGCACCAACATGGGTCAGTAAACGGCACCATCTCTGGCAACCATTAACTGAGGCACTGAAGTGATAAATTTAATGTCCCTAGTGTGAATTTAATATCCTTAAGTGTGAAGGAAACAGAAAAAAAAGAGATCTAAAGATATAAATCTCTCAGTTTATGTCAGACTTTACAGGCTATAAGATACTAAAATGTCTACAAGTCACTAAGAGATGATGAAATAACTTCCGATTAATGATGGCAGCACAAGTAGTTAATGCAACTAGTTCCTACATACCTCTGAATCCGAGATCAGTCCTTGATTAGCAGCCGTGATGGCACAGCTGGCATTGTTCTCACCTTGGGAGTCTCCCCATCTGTGTGTGTGTATGTGTCACTATGGCAAAATGTGATTCTGGAGACACCTACTGCAGCAGGAGCTACTGCAAAGACAGGTTTGATCCCTTGGATGGTTGTTATATTTTTGTCTGTGGACAGATTTTGTCAACATGAAAACAACTGTGCAAGCTGGAGTAACAAATCTAAACATTAGTGCAACTGAGACCAAAATAGAAAGCCAAGTTAGAAGATAGGTGTCATTACAGAACCCACCGGCATTCCAGCTGGTGTAGGGATCTGCTCAGGGGTCAGTTCACAACCACCCTCAAGCTGGGGGTTGATTTTAATTTCTGCTACACTAGGGCTGAACGATATATCGCATTTGCGATAATATCGCGACATGATCAAGTGCAATTTTCTAACCGCAAAGGCTGCGATTATACTCTGGACATGTCCAAATTCATGGGCTGCATCCTCCTGAGGCCGCATTTGTAGACCGATTACGTCACAGCGACGTGCCGAAGGCTGTCCAAATTACTACCATATCCCAGAATTCATAGCGCGGCCCAGCCAAACTCCAGTTTCCAGCAATGGCGGCCGCTACTAAGTTTTAAAATTACTCATACTAATCTTTCTGGGTCACAAAATAAACTTTTAACATATTTTCAGGCGAGAAAGTAGTTGTGTAAACATCAAATATCTGCTCGGTTTATCAAGATATCCCATATTTGCAAAAGTGCTTCGACGTTTTCAGAGGCGTCTGCTACCCACCAGCTCGACAGCTAGCCGGGAGCTCGAGGGTTACTGATGCGGCCGAGAACGGCACAACTCCCGGCACATCATTTTCAGATCACCGCGGAGTTTCGCTGCTCGGGTTAAACGTAATATATAAGTCACTTAGACAACCTAAAAATGTTATTGTTGGGCTTTTTTCAGTGTTTTGTTTGTTCGTGAGTAAATCGGTTTGGCTGAGATTAAAGTTATTAGATTAGATAAAATAAAACTTTATTAATCCCCCGGGTGGGTTCCTCCTTGGTTTTCACACAGCTGACTAAACGTCAAACAGAAAACTTATTAAACAGAAGTATGAGACAGTCGAGAATTTACACCAGTGTCTGGTTATATTTTAGATAGCAAGAAGCAGACGGCCGAGTTTATTAAACTCTACCGAGACAGCGGTGACGCTAATCAGAAGGCTAGACTGTCCAATTTCACGCCTTTAAATTTTAAAGGCGTGTTTGTGTGTGTGTTTATACAATTGCTATTATGTTTGCACTTTATATGTAATGTTACTGACTGCAGAGATCAGTAAGATGTGTGTATTTTTTATTTATTAGTTTTATTTATTTAATATTATTTTTTAATTGAATGACTGTCTAGTAGTTCACAGATGTCGAAAAACTGAGTGTGGTAAAGCCACTGATTTTTTTTTATGTATATTTCTGCAATCTGCACATTGTACTGACTTTCATTTTAATGTTTACACCAGGGTTCCTTGTCAGCACTTTATGCTCAGATGTTTGTAAGCTAAAAATAAACTATTGTGTATGTTCAAATATACTGTTGTGATTGAAGAAGTTAAATAAAAATGTCAGTCATCAATTCATGCATCACCTCATGTCATCATAACAGAGGTCTGTCTTCCAGGAAAGAACAGTTTAAAATTAATGTAATATAGTATTGGCCATACTATATGATGTATTGCTTGTCTTTGTTTAATAATACAGAAGACAAAGACCTTAAAAAATAATCGCATATCGCATCGCAATCGCAATATTGGGGCAAAAAAATCGCAATTAGATTATTTTCCATAATCGTTCAGCCCTATGCTACACACATGTAAAAGTGTAGTTTCTACAAGCGTGATACTAATCTAACTGGGGGAAGAAAGTCAACGGAAAGACAAATAAACACTAGTCAGAGCACTCAAACCTGGCTTTGTAGGAGTTCCGGGTAGATGCGTAGGCTTCCTTGACCACAGTTCGCCATGACGAACACACACAGACTCATGGGTGAAAACAGTACTAGTGCGTGCGTGCGTGCGTGTATTTTATGCTTTTATTTTAGATCGATGTGTTAGCATGTTGAAGTCAAATGCAAGGTGAAAACTTTAAAAGAATTAGACCACTGGTCTAGTTAACGGTGTGGTTTTATGCATATTATTAATATTAATATTACAAAGATTTTAACATTGGGATGTTATTTGAAAACATATTTGCTATAGTAAGTTCAGCAAGTTCGAAGGGTTACTTGGAGTCTGATGGAGGACTGATTTAAGTTTCACAAGGTGTGTAACTCTCTACAGTTACACTCATTGACAACTAAACTACTTGGTAATGCAAATACATAATCAGCCAGTGACATTCTATTATTGTAGGGGCTTTACCTTACAGTATAAAGCACCTTGATGTGACTGTTGTGATTTGGTGCTTCATGGAATGGCCTCCACAGCCAATCCATGAAGGCACCTTTGGGTCATGAATGTTGAGCTCACAAATCTATAAACACTGTGTGATGTCATCATGCCAACATGGACCAAAATCTCTGAGGAATGTTTCCAAGAACAAGGTGTCTTACACTTCCACATACAGTAAGACCACTCTGCAGCTACACTGGATGTGTCTTGTGTCTTCTCGGCGAGTTTTCAGTATCACTTCAAGCACCTGACAGAACACTGTCTGTGTAATAAATCAAGTATTATTTCTATGTTAAATGTGAAATCCAGATATTTAAAAGCATCTTTTTAACAAAGCCAAGCTCTTTTGTTGTTTAAAAGAAATTCATGTTTTTGAAAGCTAAATTGACTCTACCATTTGGTCGTTATTTAGAAACTACTTGTTAGAAGTTAACAGTTTATTTACTCTTATTCACTGGTAACTTGTCGTGATTGTGGTAGCCAAGAAAAGAATGAAAATGACAATAGAATCTGAAAGCAGATTAAAGTGGGAGGACTAAGCTTCTTCATTTTCGTGGGTGCTACAGTTGAATAGGATTTGAGAATATGCCCCTGAGATGCACATCTGCTCAGACCAAGTCCCCTTCAGGATGGAAGTGACTCTCCAAGTCATGCTCCAGTGGGTGTCTTCTGAAGCCAGCTACCCACCAACTGGACAGCTTTACCATGTGGTAAACCTACTTCATCTGTATACCTGTGTATGTGTGTGCATGTGTGATTATTTATGGCCTTTGTTTTCATCTGGATTACCAGAACAAAAAGTGTGCACAGTGTGAGCGTGCATGTGCTGACCGCATTATTTACCTACTATGTACATGTGGCTATTGCGTGTGCATGTGTGTTCACGTGCACTAGTACAGTATGCGTGCCAGCTGTCCACTGCTGCCCTCAGGAAGAATGTGTAATGGGGATAAGCTCTTTCTCCTGGCTTCGACCAGCTTTACTGCAGATGTGTTCCAGGTGTGTGTGTTTGTTTGTGTGCTTGTGTACGTGCAGGGACATTAGGAGCATGTGTGTGGCCCGAGTTAAACTTAAAAACAAATGCAATACAGCCAAGCTCCTAGCAAACTGTCCAATAGCTAAAACCATCTGCATCTGAGAAAACTGCAGCAGTAAGTCTGCACTGACATAATTATGTCATACTGGGCCATTTCAAGTTGAAACACAATCGCCAAAGCTCCCCCGTCGCTCAGTCTCTACAAAGATATGGAAGCAAGGCTGTGCCTCATTCTTCTACTACAACTATATGTAAGAAAAATACATCTTTTTAGGGAAAACAAAGATCCCCCCCAAAAAAACAAAACTGTTTAATGTGTAGACTCAATGCTTTTCAATAATATAAAATCCAAAAAACAATGAAAACTAGTATTAAAATGAAAAAGATTATCCTTCTAGTTTTGTTACAAAGCCTCAAAGCTCAGTTGTGCTGTTTGGCCAGAGGTAAAGGCAGAGAAGCGGATTATGGTTGACGTTATTATAGAGCTGATGCAGCAGGGTGGAGATAGAGTTCGTTGTGGAGGAGGGTCTGGTGGGATGGAAATGGTGTTAATACTGGGGTTTCTGACCTTGGATCAGCCCCTCTAAACCCTCCATGCATGGGTACCTGTGACACCACCTCCCTCCACGCAGCCCCGAAGCTCTCCTCGCAACAAGCCAATGAGATAAAGGGACAAAGCGAGGAAGGAGGAGGAGGATGTGGCACTCGCAGGAGGCTGTTTACTTGCATTGTTAATTTCATTAGCCCTCCAGCAACCACTTCAATATTTAACATTCTCAATTTAGTCCACCCCCCCTTTTTTCCCCTTTTTTAACAGGTTTGCCACCAAAGTCCAACAATTAAACAGAGTGGCCAAAGGTAATCTATCAGCACTCTAGTCTTACTACTTAATATAGTGGCACTTGTTTTGCACTCAACTGAAGGAGGCCAAACCTTGTAAAAGCCACAATCCTTTTAAATGGGCAATCAATTTGGCAATGTGACTTTGCAGCCCTGGTAATGCTCAGGCATGGTTGTATAAACCACTGATGTATGGTAATAGCAACCTTGCAGAGGCACATAGGAAACAGAAGTGGATATGTGTGACAACTGATGCATCACTATGCAGCAACAACAACAAAAAAAGGCAACTAATTAAAGGCAAAAAATTGAACTGAAGCTATTTCCAGTTCTTCTTAAAGTATCCAAGCACCCAGGGTCAATGCCACGGTGTTGGCTCTAATTTATTGTGTGAATGTGAGCTGCAGTCAGTGTATTAGCAGTAGCCGTCACATACATACAGCGCGCCGAAGAGTGTGACAGCCTGCTAATGGCTCTGTCACAAAGGGACTGGAGTTTAGACACAGTTATAATCATGATCTCAATAAGCGTAACACCCTACCAGCAAACCAGCTCGGTTGTGTCCCCTGATATCCATACTGTGACATCATATGCGTACAGCCCCATGAAATCTAACTGCAGCCGAAGAGATGGCTTTGCATACTGCCAACATTTCCAGTTGGGAAAGCAATCGTGTGACTTGCTTCGCACGCTCCTGCAGTGCTGTGTAAACTCATAGAACCCTAGGTGAATAATATCCTGGCCTCTCCTCCAGTTTCCCCCCCGCTCACTCAGGATTGCATCGTAGGGGTCTTTCATACCAACGAGGCTGCAATTTATAAACTGTTCTTTTCACCGTAGCGTACGAGCAGCACACCCAAACCGCCTGACGTACAACCTCCCCCCTTATTTGATTTATTAAACTATTCACAAGCATAAAGTTCATTGCTAGGTGTGCTGGCATGCAGAGCATTAAAATATTGCCACAATAGCAGCAAAGACCTTTTCATTATCCATTCAAAACAAATCAGACTGCAGTCGGCAGAAAATAAATCCAGACTTGTAAGTAAATACATGTAATTGAAGCAGTGGACTGTTGAAAATGCATCAGGAGCAGGCTTTTTCTATTATGGGGATATTTATCTTCCTTCCTAAACAAAAAGGCCAAGGGAGAAGGCGAGCAGGTGGGTGAGAGATGTGTTTGTTTTCTGGCACTACAGTACCGTGCGCGGGCTTGTTTGTGTGCACGCATGTGAGTGTGATTGCTGCCTGTTATCATTAAGCAAGCTAGAGTGACCGGAGGATGCACAACAACCTATGAAGGGCAAACCTGGGGATATTGTGCGTGACATTGGACGTCTGTGGGTAAGTAATGATCAGAGCACCATGTGACAGCCCAGCCTCAGCGGCAACAATGGAGCATTGTTCGCTGAGCTACGCTGCCCGTGTCCGGCTCCTAACCACTTCTTCATTAATAGGGAAGCTCCCACATTTGCCCATAAAGTTCTACAATGACGAGACGCTACTGAAGATGCTTCCACGATGCCAATAGAGTCACTGTATTTAACAGTAATTTATAGGATTCCTGCATGGGTGTTTTCACATAGCATTTTTTGTTTTTCATGCTGAGGCCAAACAGAGGGATTTATTCTTCTTTCTAGGGTCATTCACTTATCCTCTGGTGCTCAAGCAGGTTCAAATCAGGGCCACGCCACCATGAGCATGAGGCGAAATAACCTTTAATTGAGGCATAATCCCTGAGAATTGGATCGGGGAGTGGTAGATAATGAGCAATTGTCTGTTAACAACATGAGACAATTTACTTGGAGCTGAGACATCAAGATGACAGAAGCGGATGTAGGCGAGCAGAAGCAGATTAATGAGACCAAATGCAAGTGCATATAAATCCAAATAGTGGACCACTGTGGAGCAGCTGAATTTATGTATGTGTCTTTAAAGGATTAAGAATAGTTTAAGTGTTTTGGGTTTTTTTGAGTAACAAATCCCATTTGAAGACTAAAATCAATTCGATGCATTTGTTGCCTCTGACCAAAGCCCACTTATTACTTTTCCAGTGTAAACAGGTCATAAATACATGCTATTATCAAAAATGTTCTGCTGTTTTTCAAAGTCATTTAATCGAGATGAAGAATTAATTTATGAAGCACTCTCAGCCTCCACTTACAAGGTTTACAATCTTCATTTTCAGCAAACAGCAGAGGGGAAAATGTGTAATTTATGCAGAAGTCAATATAAGGAAATGTATGTAAGTTCTAGCTTTAAACTAAAGTAAATTCTGTGTTCTTTAAATACCCATAAGTCACTGAAAGAATGGTGTGCATAATATTTTTAATGTTTTTTTTTCCTGGATCAATTTTCTACCTTATCAGTTTTGTCTATTAAAGTGTGTGGATGGAAAACAAATAAAAAAAAAATAATATAAGAAATATAAAAACAACATGTACGATATGCTACACTGCTCTCAAAAAAGTCGGATCACTATGTAAAACATAATAGCTTTATTATTTTCAATTTCATAGTGATATTCTTAAATGCCTAAACTATTTAGCCAAGAAGTCTTTAACAAAGTAGTTAGACGTTCACCACCGTTACTTCAAAAAATAATTTTTGAACTGATGAAGCAACTTACTTCTTGCCAATTAAGATAATTAGTTGTGAGATGGTCCGAGCAATGTTCACCTTATAAAACTTCCTTAGTCTTTTATTTTCATGTGGATAGCCTCCAATTCAAACTATAAAGTTATTTTTTGAGCATTATTTTTAGCCTACTGAATCCACCAATGAGCAAGCACTTGGCGACAGTGGGAAGGAAAAACTCCCCTTTAACAGGAAGAAACCTCAGGCAGAACCAGGCTCAGGGAGGGGGAGCTGTCTGCCGTGACCGGTTGGGGGTGAGGGGAGGAAGACATGCAAAAGACAGACTGTGGAAGAGAACCAGAGATTAATAATAACTAAGTATTAAATGCGGAGTGGTGTGTAAACACATGGAGAGAGTGAAGAAGAAACACTCATCATGCATCATGCACCTGCATCATGGGAAGACACTGAGCAGTCCAGGCCTACTCCAGCGTAACTAAGGCAGGATTCAGCGTCACCTGATCCAGCCCTAACTATACTGAATACATTTTTACATTTTCAGCCCAAATGTTATCCAAATAGTGGTTTTGGTACCACATTTTGGTCTTTTTTGTTTCAGTTTTTCCATCTCCTTGTGCTCAGGAAAGACACATTGGAACTCCTTAAAATGATCCCTTTTACAACATATTAGCATTAGCAGATATAATTCTTCCAAGTAAATGCTGCAATTAAGCACTTTGCTGGCTAGCTTTGCCTTCAACCCAAAATTTCCCCATATGAAACATAGAAAACAGCTTCATCTCATTTAATTTTTCCAGAGAATTACAAAAAAGAGGAGTCTTGATTTTATGAAGAACTACAAAAATGGATAGCTGAGGATTACCATTTACACCCAACTCGGTGACAATTTGGGTAGATTGTCAAACTTTCATTGGTGTTCACTGGATTTTCACTGGATTCACTTACAATTCACAGTTACTGGTGAACAGGATGTACTGACGCTTCCTTTTCCAGGGCATTCATCCTGGTATATACAGTATGTGCCCACAGATGAGTTTAAGAGACCATGTTTCACAACTAAGTTCAGTTAAAACAAGCTCGGCTAATTTTGCCTCATTAGTATGATTCATGTGGATTGGTGTAAAAACCTTCGAAGGATATGCCCACAGCATTTCTGAGCAGAGAGTATGTCGTTCGTTTATTTCTTTTCTTTAATACACAAATTTTAAAACCTAACTTGATATCTTTTTAATTATTCAAAAAAGTGCTAGGCGGTTAATATATTTCTCTCTGCTGTTACAAGCACAAATCTATTAAAACAGACTTCAGGGTCAGGAGTTGTGCTGTGCAGCAACACCTGAATAAACAAGAAGACGCATTTTTTAAGTCACTCTGTAAACATGTCAGCACTGCAGGTAGCACACCCGTAAATGCCACTCAAGGGGGAGTGTAATTTCATTTTGTCTGGAATAAATAAACCTTCGTCCCTCAAACTGATTACATTCCCATTGGAATCTTTTTGGCTTGATTCCCACTTTGATGAAACAGTTCCCCGTTTAATGATGCTGTTGATTCTTATCCAGTGGGTATTACACTGAAAGGGAGGGAGAGAGTGAGGCAAAGGCTCAGTTGCTGCTGAAATCAGTGAAGCCCCCTGCAGAAAAGAAAATGGACAGACAACAGCAATTCTTGTTTTTGCTGTCATGAATAAGTTATATCAACCTCCAATGTATGAGGGAATATGAAAAACTAATTACCATATTTTCCATTAATGGGAACAGAAAAGTTTCTGGTGAGTTCTCAAACTGCAGTAAATTCAGTAATTATGGGCCTTTTCTTGTTATTCTTGTTTGGTAAGACGGGAAACTCACAATGAACAATATTCAGTGGATTTATAAGCACCCAGAGAACTCTGGTTGTAAGCTGATAAAGGAACAAGCTGAGCTGGTTTGGCGTTCTTGGGCTAAAGACAGATTTTTAACGGTAATAGGAAGCATTTATACGAACTCAAAGCCTGCCTTTGTGCCTGTTATTAGAAAAGTTAAGACAAACAATAAAAATGTCTGTTAGAACTCTTTCGGTTTGTAATTTCAGGCAGAAGCTCATATACGGTGGTATCAAACAACCCACAGCTGGAGGCGAAATAAACTGCTGCATTCATGAAGAAACATGATTGATTCATTAGGCCAATATTTTTTATTAACTCTCAGTTGTTGTAAATATTTTACATTTGAAACAGAGTCTTGCTTTGCTATAAAACACATTTGTCCCGGGAGCTCCCGGAGGCTTTCTGGAACAAATCTGCCCTGCTGCTAAGGGTGCCCCCTGTACTTAAACGCCACATGGCCAAAAGAAATACATGTGACTGAGTGCAAACATGAACTTAATATGACTTTCCTTTCCGAACACCAGAAGTGGGTTTGCACAGCTATAGGAATCTGGGGATTTTGTACACTAACCCCTGCATCGATCCAGATCAAGCACTGGCAGAAAGCAGTGGGCGTTAGAAGCAGAGCCCCTTTGATCAAACAGTGGTCATGACTTCTTCGAGAGGCAGCAGTCTCCCACTGAAGTCTGGGAACAGTGCGGAAGTCCCACAACGGATTATGTCTGAGTGTGTCAATTATAGTATGTATGTAGAGTTACTCAAGGGTAGGATCTGCCAATCTCTGCAGCTCCGTAGATCTTAGCTAAAAATAGGTCGGTTGTCTGTATTCCAAAAATTCCACCTTAACACTAACAGCATACAGTGGTAATGATCACAAGTTGTAACAAAAGTTACCACTTGGTTGTGAAGTCTATTTCAAAAGCCTTCACTTTACCATTAAGTCGTGACCATCTTCCTTATTTTGGAGGTAAAAGCTGCTAGTTACCAACTGTATGTTTATCCATTCATTATATGAGTGCTTCGCAAGTGACCAAGTTTGGCGGTAACCACCTACGAAGTCCACTCAGTCTGGAACTCAGTCATTTTTTCCTCAAAACAACGTGAGACAGTTTAGATGGCTTTTAATTTGAAAAGACTCTACAGGAATTCAATGATGGGCAGTGGCGTGTCCAGCGGGGTGGCCTGGGGGGGCACAGGCCACCCCCCCAACCAGACTGGCCACCCCAGGTGCCACCCCAAAGGCAAAACAATAAAATTCAATCAAATATCCGATTATGTTTTCACGGTGAAGCTCAGATATCCGAGTGTAAGTGAATGCAGCATCGGCTTCCGCGCTATGCGCATCACGTTAGCAAAGGTAGGAGAGCCAAGCACGAAAGACGGCACTGCAGGAAACAATTTTTCGGTGAAAGAAAATGAGGAGAGAATAAATGTCCCGGTAAGTAATATTAAGTTTGTTGAGTTTAGTAAACTTCAGTGAAATTAGAATCCCAAGGAAAAAATAACACTTAAAGAATTATTGCAGCCCTCGAATATTTCAGACAGTATGCTACTGAGGGCAGCTAACATAAGAGTTATGAGTTATAAGATGTAATCTAAGTCGTAACATTGCTGTATGGAGCTGCAGATTTGGTTGCAGGTTAACATAGCTGGACTGGCCATCGGGCATATCGGGCATATGCACACGGGCATGAACAATGAGAGGTGGTGGATTGGCCAGATGCAGGTCGATGTGTAAAAATGACTCAGTTGTTTGGTGGTGGCTATGGCGGGGCTTCCACAGAGGCCAGCAGGTGGATGAGGGAAAGGGGAGGCAGGAGGAGAGCCCCGAGGCAGCCACCAGTCCGAGTGTCAGGTGAACTGAACTTCAGGTAAGAAGTTATGACCTGCAGTCTATCTGGGTCAGATATGAACCAAGTTTAGGTGGAGTTCATTTTCGTTGTGCTGACTTTTTACTGTCAGTTGCAATAACTCATACTGCCTGAGCTAGCATGACGGAGTTTCTGTACAGCTGTTCAGTTGCTATGATGTTACTAATAGTGAACTTTATTTTATTCATAAGGTTAGTTAGTAGAGTTGCCAACGGCTCCTTAAAAATGGAATGGTCCCTCATTCAGAGAAAATATTACGCGTTTGGTATTGAGCTGAGAAGGAACACAGTTTGTCCCGTACTTTAGCTAGAATGGAAAAAGACAAAGCTGGATTTATTCTGTCTTTACGCTGCACAGCTGCCTCTTCTCTCATCTCCCCCTCCCTCTTCTGTTGCTACTTCAATCATGAAACTGATCAGTGATCAGCTGATCGGCTTTTCTCTCTTGTTTGTTTATCGCCCACTTTGCGCCAGAAGGAGGAAACCAGCAGATGTCGCGCTAAACAACAACAGCACGTTTAAGCTTGATCAGCTGTTGTTAGAATTTATTTAATATTAATTTCTAGTATCAGCTGATGTTTGCTGGAGCCACAGCTGTAAAGCTGCTGGTCATGATGTGGGTTTGGATATGTGGTGAGAGGGAAAGATGAAGATGAAACCAGGAGATGTCCTTACTGGATCATCAGAGCTGAACAGGTGATGGAGAAACAGGTTTACCTTTTAGGTGACATGAATGAGTTGAAGGGAAGTTATGAACTGTTTCTGAGAGACAAATAACACCAGGATCCTTTTTTATGTAGCTGACAGTTGGTAACTGTGCAGGGGCGGGTCTAGCAAAGTTATGCCAGGGGGCCAGGTAGGGCATTAACAGGGAGAGGTGGGGCACAAAGAAATACTTTTCTTTCTTATTCTCATTTAAAATATCTCGCTTTTATTAAATAATTATTTAAATCTTACAACCAAAGTTTTTATCTGATGTAAAATGTATAGAAATCATACATAAACCAACAAGACAGTGTACATCACTGTCACAACAGCGTTTGTTTTCAGTCAAAGACTTTATGGCTTTAATACCTGGGGGGCCGGTCTGTAGTCAAAATGCCCGATTTTCTGTCCCAGTCCAGCCCTGCAGGTTAATACTGGCAGTGTCACCATGCCAGCTGACTGGATTTCATCATCAGCCAGTGTTGTTCTTGATCAATATTACCAAAGTTTACCATAAGGCAGCATAGAAAGTATTTACTTGCTTTCAGGTTTTATTCAAATGTTAGTCTTTTCAGTTGTTTCCCCACTTTTTTCCTGTTTCAAAATCAAACACCAGTTTGTGAGAAGATTATCTTCTTTTTTTAATAGGCAGGTAAAGTTTTACATTGGAATTGGCTAATTTGTCAATTGTTTGTTACAAATGTTCGTATTTTAATATTCAAAAATGTTTTTGCCCAAAACATACGTATGTGCACTATATGTCAGTAAAAATACTATGCAAATATTGCTGTCCTTGACTGCTGAGTAAACACTGACAAAGCACTGATTGTATCTCTTGTACTTTATCAACGCAGTATCTAAAAACTTTGCACCATAGTGGTTAAAATCTCATTCTAATAAGAGTTAAAAGTGCATTTGGTTATTAGGTTTATAGGATTATTGAATTATGGTTAACGGTTGGTAGAATTTTTTTTTAAACATTATCTGCCAATTACATCTGCCACCCTTCTCCAAATCTGTGCCCCTACCTGGCCCCCCCAACAAAAATTTTCTAGACACGCCACTGATGATAGGACCTGCAGTGCAGTTTTTTGAGGTATTTCCATTCTTAAAATTTGTAGCTTAAAGTTTAGATTGCATTAAAACTTTAAGTCATGGGTCAGAGCTCTAGAAAAAGACAGATATTGGACTTTGTATTAAGGGAATTTTGTCAGAGTAAGTACAGTGCAAGTACGGCTGCCCCTTCACGAGTTTATAGTGAGTTTTGCCATTTTGAGATATTTCATTTTTAATGTGGCCTTGCGACAAGTGTCGCAAGGCCACAGAGCCGAAGATAATACGTGTAAGGAAAACAGAAAGGTTTCTAACTTGTCAAGTTAAAAGTAACTTTTACAAAGCATTAGCGAAAATATATTCACATCCAAAAACACAAACACAAAAACCAGACAAACACCTGGAACCTAAAAATTAATAAATGTTGAAGATGTTCCAACACTGGCAGGTTTGTATTCTCTGCCAAACAAGATCAGTGTCTCAATTCCCAAAATATGTCAAGTCACTGTACGCTTGGAGCTGATCCAAGACCAGATTAAAAAATGAAATGAAGATCTTTTTTTTTCTCTCCTTCTGCTCTTCCTAAGTAAACACACTAATCCGCGCACTTTGCTGCCTCGTTACTTGGGCTCTTAATTAAAATGCAAGCACTTCTCCTTCAGGCGGTTACCAATACTTGATGCGCTGGATTACCGGCGGTGAAGTCGGACATAATTTGTTTTTCATAAAACATCGGAGGGATTAAGTCGATGGAGTTTACCGAGATTTGGCTCCAAGGAACCCGATGTCTTGTAAATGCCGAACACAAACAAGCCAACAAATGTTCTGGCATCTTTAATAGGCATTTAATTGCTCTTAATATAGAACAAATGATTATAATAACAGAGATTCCTTACATAAATGCAGCAACTGTACACAGAGAATGGGTGCATACTAATGGGAGACTTACCTGTATGTGTTTGTATTTGTTTACCCTAATTTTGGGTGAAATGGCTGGGTATAATGTTGGGAAGAAGTAGTATTAATTTGTAGCCTTAATTAGGAGTTTTATGGGTTGCCACAGTAGAGAGCGCATAAAACGACAGCGTCATCACTAATTCAACATGGCAGGCCTGCAGAACACCATCTGCTGCCCAAGAAACTGTTAATAAAGTCACAATTATCTTTTTGTAAGCACTTTATTGAGAATAAAATTTGCAAATTAATTAGCTGCAAGTCAAGTCCACCGGTAAAAGGAGAGAAAGAAGGGGTGGGGGAGAGGAAATATTAGAAAGAAAAAAAAAAAAGAGAGAGGCCACACCACCAAAGGCAGAAGCAAGCCATTTGATTCAAGAACATTGTGCAACCAAACATACCCGTGGTGCTAATGATAATTTCGGGTTTCATTGCCGATGATTTGAAACAAAGGCTTTGTTTCACTTTTTAATTGCGCCTCACATCCACTTACACGCATTTTTGTAATGAGGCTACACATTTAACCGTAGCCTCCCTCCTCTCATCACAACAAACAACACCAAAAAAAACAGAAAGAAAAAAAACCAAAACGTCTTCACAGCCAGTAATTGCGCAGTGTGTTAACAGCTGGCTATCAAAACCCAGCAGGAAAATACAATTCACCCTGTAAAGTTGAGCACCAAGCCTATTCATGATCAATATTGCCGGGCCAAGAAAGCACTTATCTGCTGTGTTTACATTGTTGTTAGTTTCTCATCAAGAATGCTTCCCTCATTACCGCCCTCCCTCCCTCCACCCTCGCTCTGCCTCACCCGCGACTCCGTTTGCTGCCTTTCCAAGCTTTTGTCAACAGCAGCACCGACAATAAATGGCCAGAATAGAGGCCAGATAATTTTGTTAATCCCCTTTGCCTAAGACCTTGAGGAGTTTAATTCATGGTGATTGTTCTGACTCCCCTCTGCTGATGATCAATATAGCCCATTTCAGCACTTTTTTTTCCCTTTTTTTGCCCGGCTCAGAAACAGAAAGCCCTTGTCGCTCCACTCTTCTTTATGAAGAGTGCACTCAGGCACACAGTATCCTTCAAATTCATCAAAATGGGCAGACGGACGCAAACAAACTCGGCGACTGCCAGTGAATTTATAGAAAATGTCACATGCTTCTGTCTCAGATCCTCTTACATGTCCAACAGTTTCTTTAAAGTTTCTGTAATTGGTTGGGGCGGGAAAATGTTGGCAGTAGCAGTGCTTAAGGTTTAGGGTGTGGGGTGGGGGGGCTGTTATTCTTTATATATGTTTCTGAAGTGCTTATCACTGCCCCCAGCAACTCAGTGCCCTCTAACCTGGTCATCAACACACACGACCTCTTCATTTTTTGTTGCCAACAGACAGACGATATGAGGAAACCTCGCTGTAAGATTAAAAGAAAAAGAAACACACATACTGACATATATAGATATATTCAGTCCCAAGTGATTTAAACAAGCGAGCGGAAGCAGGGAAGGCTATGGTTTAAAATTGGTGACGGAGAGGTTGCCAAATTAGCTGCTGGTGCTCCGTTTATTTCCTGTTTATGGCAGAAAAGAGGACACACGCAAGAGGGAAGACCTAGAAAACACTAAGCAGAAGTAAGGAAAAGGATGTGTAGGTAATTGGTCTAGTTAGCAGGATTTATGATCAATAATTTCTCCACTCACCTTGCGTTTCCTTTGAACAAAAAAACAAAAGGGGGGCGACCACCAAATTTCCCTTTTTTTCAAACATTTGTAATGCCTAATTACCTGGGCTTGGCCGGCCCTCTTATGTATTGATGTGAAAACACCAGGGCAATCACCCCAATTCTCCAGTGTTTTGGTAATGAAATGTGCACGGCTGCCTATGCATAACCAGATTTGCAGTAAGCAAGTGCACAAATTAAGCATGCCCATCGCTCAGACAGCGGTACCTCCTAAGTGGCATTTGGAAAATTACCTCATACATTTTATTTGCGGGCATGTTTTGTTCACAGAGTGGTAATTGACAGCGGTGTAATGAAATTGCAAGTAGAATCGCTGAATGTGTTTTTAAAGTCAATAACACAAAATGTAATGCCCCGCTGAGCAGGAGTTTGGGAATACAATTATGATCAATTTGAGTGCTGAGGGCGGCCATTTTGAATCAGCCTCACACAGAGACAATGGGTGCCTCTCACTTGGCGAGCTCATAAAACAACTTCATCTGTATTTGTGCTTATGGGGAGACGGAGCACAGACAAAGCAGATGCATGCTGTGTAACAGCCTAACCTCTAACCGCAGCTTCTAAAAGGTCTCTCGATGAAGCAAAACAAACCTCCCCCTTTTGACAGCAGGCAGATACACAAAAGCTCGAATTACCCTCAAGGCTTCTGTAAACAATGTTGCGCAACCCCTCTCTAAACTTGCGTGTACCCCATCAAAAATTTAATTCAGTTACAGTATCCTTTTTTCGACCGAGTAATCGGCATTCAGGAGCGCCGTTCGAAACCTTTATGAATCGAGTGTGGCAAAAGCTCCAGCTGGAGCTCCACCTCAACCGTGTCACTTGGCAGCCATAGTGCGCGGTTCAGGCACTGCACTCTGGTTTAACAGCTTCAAGGAGAAGCCACACCGCGCTGCTTCCTTTTTTCTCCACTTTTGAGTGACCACTCGCCAAGAAGCCCCGTCTGATTTATCGACTTGAAAGGGTGAAAACAAGTTTGGCTGGGTTCTGGGTCTCCTTCAGAGGTGCGATTATAATAATGGGAACCTTGAGGAAGTAAGGGGATTGATGGGGATTATGTGTTTCCGAGCCTCTCTTTATCAAGTGGACGTGTGAGCACCATCTCTATGAGGACAGAAAGGATGCCCTTTGTTGTGTACCTTTGTAGGACAGACGCGCTGGCTTACAAGAAGGATACACTTTGCTTCTTAAAAGTATAATTAGTATAAATATTCTTTAAGCAAACTATCGTGTTATATAATTATATATGAAATTAGATGATGATAACTGTGATATTAATAAGATGGGATTTTTTAGACTAATAGCACTTAAACAACTGCCAAGTCTAACTTTTCTAATGTAAACATTAAAAAAACCCACATAAAAACATAGACAAGGCTAGTAGCTTGGATTGTCACACTAACATGAGCATATACTACAATCTACGCTGCTCTCTGATAATGGTATTGTCTGACTCAAGTAGGGGGGCCATCAGGATCCAACTGGTCAGACAACATGATCAGATTGCACGCTTGGTGGACGCCTTGGGAACAATGTGAATGGATACAGTGGATACATGGATACATGGATACATACATACATACATACATAAATGGATACATTGTTTTTCTCATTAGATGCTCTCAGGTAGTATCACCTGACAGGACAGGTGACAGCTACATAACCTGCTGACTCCTTGTGGCTGAGTGGTTCACTCCCATAGGCCACTACGGGAGTGAACCCTCTGAACTCATCACTCGGGTTACCAGTGTTTTGTTTACCAGATGATTTGCTTGATTGTTGAAATCTGTCAAATGCGTGTGACACAGTGTCGTCTGTCCTTTATCAAAACGGCAAATCTGGTTATCTCTAACAGACAACAAGTAAAATTGCTGATCATCTCCAAAAACATGAGGGCTTTAGGTGGAGCTGTTCTGCGAAAGGGATTCTTGAAGAGATAAATAACTCTTCTTATGATGTGGGTTTCTAAATTGGGCTCCACACCTGTGATCTTTGATTGCTTGCTCTGCAGATGTCCAAAACAGGTTCCCCACAGAAATCAGGTCCTAAACTTTAAAAAGCAACAAAGGTGCCTTTACTCCTCAACTGTTGTTTTGCCTTCAATTAAAAATAGTACATTACTGTTACCTGTGCTCTTAGTGAGATGACTCAACATCATGTGATCATTCTACTGAAACTGTTAGCCAACTTCCAAACAGTGATAGCCTTAGTTTTTCACAGACATAGATCTTTATTTAATCTCTCACTGTGGAAAAAGCTGATGTTGTGAATATAAAGGTGCCAAAAGGATTGCATGGGTTTCCGTCAGTGCAAGTGGTGCACAATGGAACAAAACATCCAGGTGTAAATATTCTTCTCGGCCAATACCTCAGAGTAAGACTTATGCCTATGAGAGCAGTTGCATGCCACACATTATGTGTTGATTTTAAAGCTCTTTTGAGCACCATTTGCCCCAGAGCTTAAATCCAGCAGCCTGGGTTCAAGTCTGACCTGAGGTATTTCACTGCGTGTCTTCTCACACTTTCCTGCCTACTCTGTACTACTACAACACTATCTATTGAAAGCAAAAGCCCAAACAATAAGAGAGGGCCAGAAATCTGTTGATATATATATATATAATGAGGAGGAGTTTAGTGAGGGGTTTTCACTAAGAACTATCTATTCTAAGATATAGTCTTGCAGTTTGTGTCTGGTTTGTGGTCATTACCCACGAACAGGTCAGCATGCTTGACTGACATCAAGTTGGACTGCCTGGCAACCAGTATGTTATTTCCTGTTCACTGTACAGCTCAACTAATTTTCTTGTTTCATTGTTAATGAAATCGGCTTTTCTTGGCTTTGATCCTGCGAAGTTGCAGCAAATCACAAAAACCAAATCAGCACGACACATGCTGCAAGAAAAAAAAAATTCATTAGCATGAACATGCAGCAGTAACGCTGGTGGAGCAGATGTGAAGTCCATTCTAATGACTGCCCTTTTTTTCTAAGATCTGAGTTAAGACCACGCTCATTAAAGATCAGCTTTTAGAATTCAAATTTTTGAAGAAAACACATTTCTTTACTAAATTCACACCAAGTGTATACATGGAGATTATACTAACAAAAAAAGCACATTGAGTTGTGGTGAAGAAGTAAGGGCTCAAATAAGGAAATCAAATCGTCTATAGCACATCAGTAGTCACATATGCATGTGAAAATTTCATGAAAGCACTTAGTTGCAAAGATTTTTAGCCTAAGTCCTAACAATTATCCAACCCCCCCCCCCCAAAAAAAAAAAAAAAACAACCCCTACAACCCCTACTGGAGTAACTTATTTTTTGTTGCCAAAATTTTATACCATTATCCAGTAAAGCGCTACTCAAAAACATTTATTAGCATTAAGTATACTAGTCTGAGGAACCCTATAGTGAAGTCTTCACATTTCAACTCCATCAATTCAAGACTGTCAGCCAAGGCTGCCGCTGTGTTCATGTTTGTAGATACTAAGATTGGATTGACGTTAGATATTGCTGTTGTGGCCATGTCAATAACCTTTCAGGCTGTGAAGGCGAGCCACAGGAAGCTTTCCATTCCCTGATCTAATTAGCTGCCGCCTAAGCTAACTCAACCCGGGCAACCCCACTGACCACTCAAACCACCAACAGCAGCCAGCTGGGCAGAGGCCATAAGGTGAGCTGCCACCTAAACTTTCTACACTGATTACAGCTTCTCCCCTGTGAATTTGTGGCAGATTGTGCTTCTGGTCTACATCTTTCTGAGGCCCGCTTGCATATGGTAAAAACCTATAGGCGGGACTGAGTAAGCAGTGCCAAAGCTTCAGTGCAACAGTAGCAGAGGCCAAATCTCGCTGGCCGTTAGCAGTTGAATGAAGATGCTTTAAGATGTGAGCCTCCACATTTCTCCAAGGAGGAGGTTGTTAAATCTCTATAGTCGATTCAATATGCAGTTAAAATTGTGCGGGTGAGCTGCCAATAAGAGCTAGCGTGCTTCCAGCCACAGTTTAATCATTTTTCAACCCAAGCTCCATCAAACGTCTAGCAGTCTTTGTAAAACTTCACAAGCACCATTTTTCACTCCTCGGTGTCAGCCATTAATTAGCAGTTTAACACGCACAGTCTGCCCAGAGACAGATGAGTGCACATCAAAAGGGGCAGTCCAGCAAAATGGCTACTTTGGTTTCCATGTGTTTATCCTCCAGTGGCTACACCCTGTACACTTGATACCACATAGAGGGCAGTCTGTCACCACTTAGACTGCCCTCTTTCTCCTTTGTGGTCCGCCAGCTGTCCCCCTTTTTGGAATTCTTGCAGACCTGCTGAGGACTGAGCGAGTCTTCCTGTCTCTCTCGCTAACTTTTACAAGTTCAGTCAAAACGAACGAGTCGCCTCTTTGACGATGAAGCCTTTGTGCCGAGCATCTTGCCGGTCAGCTGCCGTCCAAGTGAATCGGCAGGAGGGGTTTAGTTTCACCGTCAAAGTGCAGGTTAAAAGCGATAAGCAGAATGAGCATATGCCAGGGGGAAGATAATGACTAAAAATGACTTTCCAGCTCCCTTACACAAAGAGAGACAGGTACAAGGGGCACAGCTGCTGTGGAAGATTAATGGTGCTGCCAGATGTAGGGAATCTGGAGAGGGGGTGACCAGCCCATGGTGCTCTTCACCATGCTGGAGAGGACAAAGCAGCCATCAGAGAAGCATGGGAGGTGTTGATTCATCGCTACATGTAGAATATATGACTACATGAGCTAAGAGATGACAAGCTGAAGGCGCATAAAGATTCTAATAATTGTGGATTTTTATTTTTTTTTATTTTTACTGGCAGTGGTACCTTAAAAGCTGTGCCTAAATCTCTTGAATACACACAATAATCCTTAAATAATGAATCACCTTGCATTGATGACACCTTTCCAGTTATGCAAAATATATTTAAAAAAGATTGACTTCTATCCCACACCTCATTTCACTAAAGCTCTCTAACACAGGCTGAATGTGAGGGAAGTAGAAGAAGAAGCCTAGCATTGTCCGCGGCTTGCTTTATGCATAAGTGGATTCGTTAAAGGCCCAAATACCACACAATTTAGAGGGAGACTGGAAATAGATAGGAGGCTCTCCGTACCGGACAGCGGCGCCTCTCTTTTTCCTTAGAGTCACCGCTGACTCACCTCTGGGTCACCCGAGCAAACGACATGCCATCACAGCAGTGTCGATACTGTAATTTGTTTTTCCATTTTCTCCCTTATCAAGGTTAAACGGAACAGATCAATCAATCATCTTAGCTCGTGCATGGGGGTGGAAGTACCCTTTAATGTCCGAAAATAAAGGTTAGGGGGAAAAAATAAAAAGGCAGCAGAAACCTAATGCTTGGGATACAAATTTCTCAAAAAAAAAGCAATTAACTCTGGGGAGGAAGAGAAGAAGAAGCGAAACCTGAAACAAATGCCTTCTGAAAGCCCTTCTGCCAAATCTCAGATGTGGGGGACACCAGTTCCTTGTTCTCAGTACAGAGAGAGAGTTTCAATTACATGCAGTTTGCCCTTGGTTGGGCTATTTCAATATTTTATGTTGATACATTACCACTGCAACACGCCTTCATTCATTTTCATTCAGAGGAAGGAGCTTTGAGCAAAAATAGACTCTTTATCAAGCCGTGTGCTCGGTGTTATATTATTGTGTCTGTCTCGATAGAAAATAGATCATAGAGGAGACAGACTGCCTAATACATAAATGAGAAATGCACAATTACTTTTCACATGGATTCCTGCAGAGCCGAGAGTGGCACCGCGATCGCTCTCGCGTAGCTCGCGCAGTACCGGTGACACATCTTGTGAATGTTGGCATGTAATTGGTTCAACCAAACGCATGCAGCGATATCGTGCAGGTTGTGTTATTCCTCCCAGTTTTGCATAACACAGGGTTACTGACACAATGCACATTGCTCATAAAAGCAAATAACACAGAAAGGCATTTATAGTACACTGAGGACTGGTCACTTTAAATGGATATGACATCATGTGATACCAATGTGTACCAAAGAGGTCACCAGACACCTGTGCGACATACAACTTCCTCAGACAATGTGACATTTTCATGCACGGAGCACTTGATAAGCAATGACAGATATGTGAGTGCAGGCCTCTTGTGACCTTTACAGCACATTCACAGACTCGGTCCAGGAATTTCAACTGTAGTGCTTTGAATTGTCGCTGAGTAAAGGCCAAAATGAGGGTTAATACTTCCCACACCAGGCTGTATTATCTAGTCGCAGTTTTCTGTCCAAGATTTCATGAAGCTCCTTAGCGGGGAAAGGCTTTGAGATTGATTGGCCGCTGGTATTTATTGGGCACTGATGGCCCAGGTGCTGTGGAACACAAGCATCAAGCCTTGTTTTTATATCTGGTTTATAGCACAGCTGTTTCCTCTGAGCTGGCGCCGTGCACATAATCACTGCAAAGACACATTATCAAAAGCTCCTGAAATGCAAATAAAAAAAAGAGAAAAATAGGGCAAGCTTGGAGCTATTCTCTTAGCACTACAGGCATTGGGGTAAAGGTCAAGATGCTTGGAGGAACTTCGAGGATCCCGCCAAGTTTGGACGGGGCACCAAAAGTTTGCAGCTCGTAACAGAAATGGGCTCATTAAAAATATTATACACCCCCCTCCTGCGCCAACACCTTGCCGAGGAGCTCTGCGTCCTCTAGAAACATTATTGGAGCGTGTGGCAGGTTCGCTGGAGTGCCACTCTAATCATTGTAATGCATCTCTGTTCTTTTAATTAAGGGATAATGTCCAATTTCATGACGTTTATGAGGTTATAACATCCATTAGCCTGCAACAGATGCTGTGGCTGAATAGCTAACTAGCCTCGAGCTGAGCCACACGGGTCCTCCTCCAGGCCAGCAAAGCCACACTGTCCAGCACTTACCAGTGAAAGACATTCCCCTCCTTCGTCTCCACTTCCTCTCTATTTCGGAGGCTAATTTCACATAGTTTTTGTCTCCTCTTCTGTCTGCGTATATTCCTTTTTTCTGCCTCACAGCAGAAATTGGAAGGAGATTTAAAGAGTATAGCTATTGAACTTTAAACAGCTTATAGCCATGGAACATAAAACTGGCATTTAAAATTTGTGATTGCAATTAAACGCAAGTTATTCGCAATGAGAATGTCAAAAGCAGTTCTAATCATTTTTATTGTGCTGCTTAATTATTGCGTTGCACTTTTTCCTCACCCGAGCCAAATGCTTTCTGGGTGCATAATTTCAACCTTTAACTCCTCTTCTCACGCTTATGCCAACAGCAAGATGAGCATTCTGCTCGCTAGCCCCTCAATTCCAACAAAATGAGTCTGCCTGAACCTCTCCAACACTCTATATTCTTTGGGCCAAGAGCCAGCCCTCCTCTCAGTGGTGACCTCAATTTTCTTATAAATACCTTTCCTACCCATCCCAGTGAAGGGTGAAGGACACAGTCTACTCAAAGCATCAATTGAGATATTATTAGTCTGCTGTGGCACCAAACTATGAAATATTTATATCCATAGTGGAAATTAGCAGTGGTCACATGCTAAGTTGATGGCTGATGGAAAGGCAGAAAATGGACGACCATTTGGGGAGTGTGCAGCCCGCGCTCCTTGATGGATTTCATTATTGTGAGTTTTTGACTGCTTAGCAAAACATTATGGCTCGAGGCTAATGTTGTTAAATAACTCAAAAAGCACTTGAGAGGAACTTAGCTCGCTTTAACTGAGGTGGCTGTGCTTCAAGAGGTAGAGCAGTTTATCAACTAATCGCAAGGTTTGTGGTTCAATCCCTGCTCTGTTCTACATGCCAAAGTATCCTTGTGCAAGATAATGAACCCAAGTTGCTGAAATCTTTTTAGTTTTTTTAGTTTTTTTAAATAAATTGCTTATAAAGTTGTTGTAAAGGAGAAAATTAAAAGGAAAACTGTTTTTGTACCTGGCTGTAACATATTTAATTGCTGAAGTTGTGCCCTGACTTCAGCTTTCAATCCCCCGAGCTTGTGACTTGGTATAAGCTTTGTCTAAAATCATAGCTGTTTATTCGTCACGGGATGTCTGAGTGATAACATATTAGCTTTTAAAGCCCCGCTCCTCACCCTATCCCGATCCACCACATCTCCCCTGAGGCTCCCCTGCCAACTCCCTGTGATGGAGACAGACTTAAATTGGCCACGATGGTGCCAGGTCTTAGGTCCAGGCTTGGAGGAGGGTGTGGGCTAGGATGAGATAGACTGTCTGTCCCCAGGGCAGGGTGAGGGTCTGCTGGGCAGCTGTCCGGTAATTAGTGCCCTCCCTCGCGCTTGCCCCCTGGCATCTGTCGGAGCAGCGAATAACAGCGCGCGTGGCCCTCATCCAGCTCTAAGGACGCAGTTCACTTAGAAGCATCAGGCTTTATTTAATCACACACACCTGCACTTAAACATACACCTGGTCAAGTTATGTGAGGGACGTGTATTTCTTTGTCTTGCAGTTGGACCACGTTTTTAAAGATGAGCCACATGAGACATGGTCTTCAAGTCTCAAATCCATTTATTAAGAAAACTTCTTGTAGGAGTCCCTTGTGCCATGCAGTTCATACCGAGCTGTGCATTCCCTAACGATCAGTGCCTGAGCTTGCACTGGCCACTTCCTGCCACAATACTGAACTTATCCAAAGAAAAACTGCTTTCCCCTCGAGCCCAATCTATCAGCAGTGCTTTAAGAAGTCCTCTAAATGGAAAAGGATGCTATGCACCTTCAATGCTTCAATATGGATGTGCTGTATCTTAAAAACATGTTATACGACAACAAAGGCACTCTACTTTTATTGCAAAAGCCCTGCCTCTGGCTTTCACAAAGCAGTTAGTGTTTACCACACTTGGCTGAGTAATAACAATGTCGTTCAGCAAACACCGCCGTACCCCGAAGATATAACTCAAGAAATTGGCGCTGGTCAAGCCTCCATACGTCGCTCTCTTCCCACTCTTCCCTTTCTCTCAATTTCACTCTCTTTGAGCTCGCCTTCTATTACTTATACGCTACACTATAGTTTAGATTATCTTGGTCAGAGTAACATGGTCTGTTATCCTTGCCATTGTTGCCTGAAGCTGTCTTTATCCAGTGTGCTCCTCCTTTCCCTCCTGAGTCTTCACTTGATGCTCACACATAAATCCCGATGCACAAGTTCAAATTCTCATCTCCAACTTCAGCATCATGCATCTGTGATTTGGAAATATGAGCGCTTCTTTAAGACAAGTCAGTTCTGACTAATTAATCCACCCGTCCATTTCCACTGAAGCTGCTTTTGGATGGCGCTCGAGTCTCAGTGCCACGCTCTGCAGCTCTTTTCTTCTTCGGGTATCAGTCTCAACCCCCTCCGCCGCGCCCGCCGTGTCGTCTTCCACGGTGCATCAGTCGGCCTCGGTCGCACTTGGAGTGAGAGCCTAAGTGTCCTTGGGTGAAGGGGGTTCCTGAGGAGCTAATGGTTAGCGCGGTATGACTAATGGGGAAAAAGCGTGACAAAATAAGACAAATGGTTTGGACCAACTTCATTACCTAAGTGACAGCTTGACGGTCCTGCTGTATAATATGGTATTTTTCATCTGTGACTCATTTGGCAAAGGAAAATGACGGCGAGAGCAGGGACTAAGTTTTTTTTATGACATCAAAGCGCTGCTTATTTTATACCTGCCTGAGCAGCAGCAGTAGTTGGGAAAGTTTGGGAATTTTTTTTAAAGCTGTTGTGGGCTTTGAAAAACAAGCATACAGTACGTGGAGCGAATTTGGGATTTGCAGTGGTGATACGGTATTCTGATACACTGGAAAGCATCTTAGGTTTTCCGACATCAAACTACCAGGCAGATTGGCACCTAAAGGCTAGCACTGGCAGACTGTTTACTCGCCAACCTCCCTTTTTTGTATTATACATCTATGGATAAGTTCTCAGTGGAGACTGAAAGCACAATGGCACATTGAAACCCTTATAAGGTATCTGTTCTCAACAAAATAAGAGTTCACAGTTATCTCTGTAGGTCACGCAATAAAAACGTAGGTGTAATGATTAAAATATTAGTAATCATACCCACAATAGAAAAAGACTTAACCAACTGTTTAATAGTAAAAGTATTTCTCTAGCTTTTGATAATGATGCAGTTCCTGTGTTTCACATCTGCTTCTTAGCTCTCATTGGAGGATTGCACTGGATAAAGCTTCATCTGCTCAATATCAGGCCAGTTAATTTTTCATGAAAGGAAAGGTCATATCATCCACTGTAATCTCAAGTCTCAGTCCCTGTGTATCAGAGGCTGCCTGTCTTATGCTGTAGCATGCATTATTCAACAAATACTTGAGACTTCTTCTAGAGGAATACCGCAGTTTGCTTCACTGTATTCCTTTGAATTACACAAATTCTACTACAATATTGCATAGGTGGCCTAAATAATTTACAATGTGCTTTCCCTCTCTCTGAGTGGAAACCAAAAAGACAAAAAAATCTGCTGTTTTTTTCTGCGTGTTTGTTTTCTTTTCTTTTTTCTGCAAAGTTGGCAAGTACTTGAAAGACAAGAAAAAGAAAAAAAAAAGTTCAGAGCGTTACCAAAGTCTAATTTTGTCTTTGAATATTTGCATAAAATCACAGAACATATGTTTGGGTTTGATTTTTCTTTTGGAGCATGAACGTCAGATTGAGGTTTTTACTTGGTGATGTATACATCCACATAATGAGGTCACGAGCCGGTTATTGTTCAGCATCTCAGATGAATTCAAATATTTTTCACCATTCACACTTTTTATTAACTCAAACTCAGCCGAGTTACACAGAATTATTTTTTTTTCTGTGGTACATCTCCCAGACTCATTCCTGTGTAAATGCTGCTGGGCCTGAGCTAGCTGCACGCTGTGTTAAAGCCAAGGAGTCGTTGCCTCTTCTGAGGGGAAGAATCCATCAAAACCACCAGGGAATAGCTAAGGTAGAGCAGCTGTCTCCCAGTAAGGAAAGTGCAAAAAAAAAACAGAAGAAGAAAAAAAGTGGCAGAGTTGCAGATTATGTGTTATTGTTGCTTTAGTCCTGACTTTCTCTTTCATCCCCTCCTGTTTCCAAACTCCAACTATACTTGCAGTTTTTTGTCTCCAGTAGCATCTTTGTCACTGTGGAAAACACTGCAGTCATTGCAGAGCACCACTTTTAACTCCCCTCCACTGCAAACGGCAGCTTGAACTTTCAGGTCAAAAACATCAAAATGATACAAAAACGCACAACGTTAAATAACAGGATTACATTTGAATTTATATAATGATTCATCTCTGCAACAGAAGCCGCCCACACGCAGGTCACTACTGAGTGAAATCCTCAGTTGACGACAAACAAGGCCAATCCAGGAGAGCCAAAAACTGCAGTTCCTCTAATGGACATTAAAGGCCTACAGCAGGGATGTCAACCTCATTTTACATTGTGGGCCACATAAAGCCCGCTGTGGTCTCGAGGGAGCAGGATCAATTCAGTTCAATTTTATTTATATAGCACCAAATCACAACAACTACCACCTCACGGTGTGACCTTTCTGTCTGTATAAAAAAGTTTAACTATTCCTAACATATCATATGTGTCTCAAAAGTTCTGGGAACTCACTGAATCAAATATCTTACAATTAAAAAACAAAGATTTTGTTGACTTAAAACGTTTTTTTCCTTCCTGAAATATCCCCTGAAATTGCCACGGTAAATAATGAAAAAACAGGAACTTTTAGTCGTTTTTCTATTGCTTAATTATCCTAACATAGCATTAATGTAGGAAAAGCTGTCAAACTTAAAGAAAAAAACAATTAAAAGTCTAAACTTCATGCCTTTTTTTCACATTTTCCAAAGCCATGCAGTGGGCCACATTAGAGCGTTTGTTACGCTGATTCTGCCCTCTGGGCTTTATGTTTGATTCCCTTGGCCTACGCACACAGACAGGTACAGATCCTTACCTTCAAATCCCATAATACACAATTTGGCTGGTGACATCAGGGTGGCGGTGTCTAACTTTTATATACACTGTAGCATCACTTTGTCTTAACAGTAGCTAAAATAATTAAATCTGGGGGGGGAAAATCAGCATTTGCACAACTGTAATAAAATGAGCTATAAAATCAAAACAGTTTTTGTACCAGACTGTAAACATGTCATTTGCAAAACTGAAGCTGGCTATTTTAATACCAGAGTCTATTGCAGGGGTGTCCAACTCCAGGCGTCGAGGGCTGCTGTCCTGCAGATTTTAGATGTGTCCTTAATCCAAAACAGCTTATTTAAATGGCTAAATTGCCTTCTCAACATGTCTTGAAGTTCTCCAGAGGCCTGGTAATGAACTCATTATTTGATTAAAGTGTGTTTACCCAGGGTGAGATCTAAAACCTTCAAGACACTGGCCCTTGAGGCCTGGAGTTGCCCACCCCTGGTCCGTGGTAACTGACGTGCTTTAGAAGACACCCTCAGGTGGCCATTAGATCAACTTGAGGCCCCAAAATATTAAACTGGAGACTTAAACCAGTAGTTGATATCACAACATGCATCTTTTATGTGTTTCGTCACTCTGAGCTAAGGGTGCTGACAGTTTAAAGTGTCACAACACAACACTCAAACACACATAGCTCTCAGGCAAATCTAACAAGCAGAACTTTAAGAAAGGAGAGCAGAATCAGAGTAAAGCAGCACATCACTAATGCGAGGGTGTAACATGAATTATTTTGAGGTCGTCTCAGTCCCCTGGACTAGACAGAGCAGACAAATCCAGCAGATGTTCTGGATGTTTCAGTCCATGCCACAGAAAGTTATTTTCTCTCTCCCTTCGCCTCCGATCCCTTTTCTTGTTCACAGCAACATTCCGAGAGAGATCCACAAAAATGTATGAATTAAAGCCTGAACTCAGAGTCCTGCTCCCCACACTGAGTCCATCCCTCCGTCACCCTTCCTGCAGCTTCAGTCGAGGGAAGTCTGGAATTTACAGACTCCTCGGAAAAGCAGACGGGTCTGCCCACATTGCCTATCTGCCTGTCCGTGCTGACCAAACCCTGATGCAAGCTGGGGAACAGAATCCTTTGAAAAGGGTTGCAAGGTCGACTATGTACACAGTCACAATGTGTAAACATCCATTCAGAGGCCCTCCCTGAGATGATGAAGCCACTCAGCTGGGACTAGAGAAGAGGGGACAGGAGGTTCAGTACAATAGCCGGGAATTTCACCTCCGTGAAATGGGTCAGCGTGAAGCAAACTTTAACAGTGAAGTGTGCTGTGTGAACATACGGTGCATTCCTTTTGTCCCAAAATGCTCTAAAAAATGAAATAATAGAAAAGAAGAAGAGTTGGAAGAGGGATAAATAAGTTGTATTTTTATTATCTCCCATCATCCCTGTGTAGAAATCATTCATAAACTGTTTTTTAAATAAAATAAAGCAGCACACATGAGCATCACTTAAAACCCAGAGTAATATATCTCTAAATACTACGTTTATAAAATTGTTGTGCTTTCATTTCAAACAGCACAATTAAACCTAGCACATAGATCTGAGCCTCAACAGCAACAATCTGTGCTGCATTTTCTGACCAACTGGAAGTTTTAAATGAAATGAAAATTGCTGCACAGTCACTGTATATTCACCTTTATAGCCTCGCACAAGGAGGCTCCTTGTGCCACACTGATTCACACATTTACGACTCTGTTCTGCATGAGATCTTTTAGTCATTATCATTTTCCTGACTTGCCCCACATTGGATAATTTCCACAGATAGGCCAAATTCTCCCATCCTGTATATTCCAGCCTGACCTTCTCTTCCGCATGGCTGCTTAGACCTACATTGCCTGCATTAACGCTGTGCATTATGTGAACTGATGATGGGTTGCTACTGTCATACTACATGGGAGCCACCAAAAAACATGAAAATGAAGGCTTTAGGTTTGCACTACATCACTGGTACTTAATGTGGTACATGTGGTTTGCCATGATGCTGCTGTCTGTAAGCACACATAAGCTGCTACTTAAAGCTGCTATATCCTACTGGTTGCAAAGGTGTAAATGACTACATGTGATGGACATCGACAGCGATAATCACCTCTGTGGTTGGTGTATTTTAATTACTACACCTCATTTTGTTATTTCTGGCCTGAAACGTTAATGTCTTAGTCACTGGAAATTAAACTGATGAGAGCAGTGGAGCTGAACAAAGAAAGCTTGACAAAGTATAGACAGACAAGGTTACCATAACACAATAGAGCAATAGCAGCAGAGTCCAGTATTTCTGTACCATATGCACTTATAAAAGTAAATGGCTGTTTTTCTTATAGTGCTAATACTCTTTTACTTAACAAGCCCACTCCCCTTTATTCATGCTCACTGGGAAGGCCCATGCAAAGCATTTGTCCATCAGCCACAAGCTCACATATGTGTAGAACATATGCAGAAAGTAAAGTATAACTCACACACAAACTAATCGTTCTGTAGTGTAGTAGTTCGCACCTTCGTTCAGCAAGTGCACGGTTCCTGGTTCAGCTCCAGCCAGAGACACAATTCCTCTTTGAGGTACCATCAGGAATGGGAACCAGCCAAATCAAGCATGCAGATCTACCTGCTGTGGTGAGCCCTTATAACAAGTGAGCGGCTGAAAATAGCTCCAAAAATTACAGGTCATGAAAGGTGTTAAGAGAAGATGAGTTATGTGACCTGCTTGATCCAGGTCCCCTCCCCCCAACCAGGGCTCCTGAAGGTAGGCGTCTTGCTGATAGACACAAAACCAACAACTGTCCAATGAAGTGTGCTTGATTCATCAAGTGCTTTGTGCTGGCATGCGGCTTTTTTTGCTTTAGATTTTACTATAATTGGTGTCACATGGTGCACATATTGTTACTGTGAAAGAAAATCAGAAGTTCGTTTCCTGTGTGAAATAAAGGACAGATTTTTGAAACTACTAATTTAGCTTATTCCAGTGTCATAGGGCGATAGGCGGGGTACACCCTGGACAGGCCGCCAGTCTGTCACAGGGCTGACACAGGGAGACAGAGAACCATTCGCACTCACATTCACACCTACGGTCAATTTTAGAATTACCAATTAACCTAACACCATGCGTGTCTCTGGACTGTGGGAGGAAATCGGAGTACCTGGAGAGAGCCCACGCAGCCAGGCAGGTATGGGGCAGTACAGGACAAAGGACCTTCTTGTTGTGAGGTGAAATGCTAACCATCGCACCACTTTGCCACCTATTAGCAGACAAAAAAGTCAAAACAGTCTGCTTACTGTGATTCAGACAGGAGAAAAAACAGAAAATGCTCACATTGGAGCATTCTACTTGAAAAATGAGTCTGCCGGGTAACCAAATATCAAACCATTTACACAGTGTTGCCTTTTACATGTGTGTAGTATAATTAACGAAATGTAGAAAATGTGGAAATGAAAAAGAATAGACAGATGGTAAACAGACGGGTGTTCTTATACAGTGTTTTATAAAGCACATCTCACTCTTCCATTCATATAAGTACCTTCTTCCACATCTAAATGCTTTCTGTCTAACAACCAAACTCTGATGAACATATCAAGTGCAACTCAGGCAATGCAGACTGCAGCAGCCAGGGATTTAACCATCAACCTTCCAATCCATAGATGCCCTGCTTTACTGGCTGACCTACAACCCGTTTTGTGCTGCGTTGTAAGTTACATGCATTATATGTAACATCTCAAGCTATTAGTTACCCATAAGGTTCAAAAAAAATTTATGAGAGAAGAAAATTCCATCACGGCACATCACGAGTGCATCAGGAATGCTGGGAGTTAATTGCCCTTCTTTTATCTTTGTTTTTTGCCTCCACAATTAAGAGCCGGTCCTTAATGGAGAACTTGGCAAGAAATGAATCGCATCAACATCAATAATTAAGAAGCAAAAGACAAAAGTCTAGCACTGAGATGAGGTGATAAAAGAAGCTACTTGAAATCTTCAAACTGTTTTCTTCCTCCCCTGGTTAAAGAGGTCTTCACTGCAGGCGAACCTCATCTGGAGTGTGTGTGAGTCTGTGCACTGAAGTGCTTTTAAATTGCCATCGCCCGGTAAAGCAGCCAAACGTGCTTCCTTTCAACTCCACCTCCCCTCCGGAGCACCCCGGTGGCCGAGCATCACGGCTGGACTGAGGGGATAAAAACGAGAAGATTCACGAGCGAAAAGCTATTTATCATTAACGATGTGCAGAGATCTACACCACCATCTCCGCTCAACTGTCCTCTTATTTTTATTTCTTTCTGTTTTTCTGAGAAGCAAAAATTAACCCCGGTGAATTCGGGGCCTCCTGTACTCTGCATCTACAGTCACTTAGACGCAGCTCAGCACACAAAAACAAACACAGACATTTCACACCGAGGGAATACAAATTAACCTGAGATGCCATCAGCAATTAAGCCTAATTTCAATAACGTTCAACATTTCATATTCGTGTGTGCTTCCCCATTAGCGTAATCAAGCGACAACAAATGTTTCCCTGCATGATAATGGCAAGCTGCCTCCACTGTGTGGATAAATTGAGGAAAACATACAAGTACTGATTAAATTTGACCCGCCATGAGAAAGAACTGCACACCTTGAAGACGGCAAATTCCCACCCTGCCCCCTGATCCAAGGTCTTATCAAATAAAAAGCCAGATGGGTATCCCAAAATGTGCATAGTGAGCTAGCCTTAAAGCTCACCCAAACCCCAGGATCAATCACTATTCAAATGCACCACTCTTAATGATGTTATTGCACTGATGAGGTGACGTTGCTGTTAAGAGTTGCTTGGCATTAATATTCAAGAGTACTCCTGATCGCATCGAGGAAGGTTGACATAATTAGAGCTGATGGGCTCCATAAGCATTAATATTGTAGAGCATCAGCATTGTGGGCCTCTTGCAGCATGCTCTAGAGCTTTTAATTCCCTGCTGGGAACTTCGCTTTTTTCAAGCCAGATAATTAAAGGGTATGACCACTGATTGTTATAAAAAGAATATGCCTCTTCTGCATAAATATCTATCCATAACTCTGGATACAAAAAAACCCCACTGCTTAAAGAGAGAGCAGGCAACTACATAACCTCTACACTCAAAGCTCCTCCAGGAGAAGGTAAACATGGATCACATGAGATATGAAGACAAAAATAGCCTCTGTCATTGGTGCTGACAACCCACAGCCAGAGCAGTGAGTATTGATGTCAATTACCAAGACTTCCATTAGCTCTGAAGTATTTTGAGAGGAGTCGGTGTTGGCCATGTCGTGCAGTTCAGTTTCACATTGAAGGAATGACCCTGGGAAAAGCAGCTGGGTTCAGCTAGAACTGAGGCTAATGGGCCTAATGCACGATACAATAAACATGTGCCTTTATAAACCAGCCGGAACTTTTACTGTGGCAGCGGGCTCTCAAATGACACGCGCTCGACATTAAGTCTGCTCATAAGACTGCGCAGCATAGTGTGATTACATTAGCGATGTGTTCAACACTGAGCGGTATGGCTCAATGAGGTGATGCTGGGATAGTAATTACTGCCATTCCGCTTTGTGCTCGTGTTGTACAGTGAGGAGAAAACAGCTGGTTCCGAGGTCACCTATCCAGTCTCGGCGAGTTTGTATCACAGACGCACATTAAAAACAGTCCTTTTGTGAGCGCAGCCTGGTGTGACACCCTCGAATGACAGCACTTGCAGAATCCTCACACATAAATATATATATACACACACGCGTGCACACACACACACACACACACACACACAATGCACCACAATCTGCTTTTAGCAACACTGCAGAGATAAAAACCAAACTCTGAGCTATCTCTTGAGGCATGATATATTGACCTGAGCCAGTGTATCTCCAGCCAGGTGCACACACAGGAAAACTGATACAGTGTCATAAAGAGTTTGAACCAAACTGCAGTCTAACCCTGTCTACAAAACACTAAGACAAATCTGAAGCCTTTTTTGGAGGATATGGTGATGAAAAATGGAGCAAGATAGTTACTGCCAAACTCCGAGCATGGTCTGTGTTTAGGTGTGCAGCGGGTACCAGAGCAAAGCCGAAACACGAGATATTAGCTTGAAGGACAAAATGACGGCAGGAGTTCTCAGTATGTGTGTGTGTGTGTGTGTGTGTGTGTGTGTGTGTGTGTGTGTGTGTGTGTGTGTGTGTGTGTGTGTGTGTCTAGATGGGTGGGTGGGTGGGTGGGTGGGTGTCTGCATGGGTGTGTAAATGAAGAGGTAATCTCAGGAGTGAATGCCTGGCAAAGAGCTAAGAGATGACCTCTCCAAGGAGGAAATCGAGGAGAAGAAGGAAAGGACTATAAAAACGAGAACATGCTCCAGCAAAGGATGAGGAAGAAATAAGGTAAAAGCTATCAGGGAGAGGAGAGGTCAAGAGGACAGCTCGGCACAGGGCAGGAAGAGCACTATGATGGGATTGGTCTGTGATGAGGACGGTCCCGACTCATGGCTCTGATTAGAGACTTTATAAAAAGCTGTAAAGGCTGCAGGACAGACTTCAACTTGCCCGCAGTCGGCACTTCCATTTCCCCACTGGTAATGTCAATCCAGCAGTTCGCCACATCTGTCCGGAATGAAATGTCCCCAAAACCATCAAATTTAAAACACACATTCATTGTTTCCAGACTGGATTCTGATGACATTTCTGATTCCCGTGCCTTTATTTGGAGAACGATTCCTGGTATTCAGTGAAATATCTACCTGTATACGGCAGGAACTGCCAAGACTTTGAGGATAAATAGCATGTTCCTGTCATAGAAAAGATGAATGTAGTGAAGTTTTGTCCTGAAGCCTCAAGCTGACTTTTGTTGGCTATCGCTAAGACAGCATTTTCAAACTTATACAACATGTGAGTGGTGGATCTGACTACAGAGGAGGCTCGAGGACCATATGGGAGCCATTTTTGTGTTATGAAAATCAGCCAGTCCAAACCAGTCTATTTTGACTCTGATCATAATTTACAGAATCGTCATCATGTTGAAACTATCAAAAAGTGCTCAGTTAGCTCCTAAATCATACCCCATACACGTCCATACAATCGGACTTATTTTGTGGAACCAGAGTCACTGCCCTCTGCTGGCCATAAGAAAGAAGGCAGGTTTAAGGCAGGCTTGGGTTTCATTCTTCAGACCTGTAAACTGCTTCTGTCTTTTACACACACACACACACACACACACACACACACACACACACACACACACACACACACACATAGTTCCCATTGATAATCAGTTGTCTGCAAATCTAATAGTATTCCCATCAGCCTCAGCTGTAGTCCATGTTTAGAGCTAATTAGCAAGGGTTAGCATTTAATTCAAAGCACCACTGTACCAAACACAGCCTCTCAGAGTCACTAGCATGAAGTTAGACTCTTAACCTTGTTAAATTAGGTCAGCCAGGAATGATCATCTTACATTTAGTCCCAAAACAAGACAGAGAGACAGAGGGCTTGCAAGTCATGTGTGTAAGTGTCTAAGAGTCTCTTTTAGAGAGCTGGCCGCAGGGTGTGTCTGTGTGAGATATGGGCATGCTGAAGTTAAGCACCCATTGCAGCATTAGTGAGTAAAAATGGAGTGGACAGACAACACTTTGGCAAAGTAAGGTGAATATTTCATGCGAAATATGTTTGCGGCATGTGAGCACACTGCACATAGGCTCATTTTCATTTATTAGTAAGCACAAGCAGACTGACTGAGCCCCAAACAACTAAAAGGAACTGCCCTGCACCATAAACAAACACGCACACAAGTAAAAACCCATAATCACCACTCAAATGGAAAACATGCTAAGGCTTACAATATGTATATGTGCATCAGGAGAAAAATCGTGCAGTGCTATGTATAATTGGGGATGCACAGCAGCATGCACAAATAGGCCTCTTTTTTGTTTTTTTATTAGCCTGCTGCGACCCGGTTAGTGCACTCAATTTCACAAAAAACACAGAAATCCAGCTCTTTGGCATATTCCAAAAATGTTTGTTGTGGCCGAGAAGAGGCACAACGGCCTCCTAATGTCTCCCAGCAGGGCGTATTGCATGTCCGCATGCAGCAGCCATCACTGACTGAATTGCAATGTTGCCACGAGGGCCATTTGTTGGGAAAAGAAAACTACTGTACACAGCCTCATGAATATAACATTTTTTTCTGATCCAGCATGGTGAACTGTGGTGAAGTGACAACCAGTACACAAAAAAGATGCCTCCAAACATGGCGTGCCTCACAAGCACACGGACTAATCACGTGCTGAACATGTAAGTCAGCAGAGTGAGCTACACAGACCTACGCAGGCAGTACAAGAAATGAGGACTAGAAGGTTCTATATATAAAAGAGATATGGCATGACAATCCCATTAATAATGAAGACTGACCAAACAGCAGAAAACTAAGGACAACCAGGAGGAGAGAAGGGGGTCGGTTCCATTTCAGCAAGCGCTCAAAGCATCGTCTGTAATCAGACCATGCTGCCGTCCCCCCACCCCTCTCCCCCGCCCCAACTCCTATCTAGGAAACCTGAATATGAATGCATTAAGCGAAAGGAGCCACAGAGAAGATTATGAATAAGAAAGTACCGCTGTTGATTATGCATTTTCGGCGCGCAAATACAATTTACAGCTATCAGGTCCTGTGATGATTGAATGCTGTCTGTTGCCCCCTGGTAGTTGAATGGGAAAGGAAATGAAGAGTGGCATGCACGAAGGGAAGACACGCACTTCCAGAGGAGGAGAAACTGTACACCAGGCTATCATTTCTGGTCCTGTTTACCTTCCAAAATGATCCATCAGTCAAGCAACAGACAAATCCCTCATGAGTAGATTACACAGTGGCCTTTGTTGGATGCGTAATATTTATAGTACTATTAGACTCTATGCATTAGATTATGTGCCGTGGCTCCGCGGAGGGAAACGCAGAGGAACTGTCTTGTGTATCGCTTGATTATCATGAAATGAGAACGAGGCCTCGAGATTGAGCACGAGTCTACTTCTAGGAAGCCTGGTGGAAAGAGAGAGAGAGCGCACGAAGTTTCCATTTCAAAGGATCTAACTTAAAAGCTACTCTAACAGCATAAACAGACGGAGGCACATGATACCTGTTGTGGGAGAGAGCCAGAAAAAGGGGGGAGGGTAGGTAGGAAAAAGATTGAGGGAGAACATTAAAAAGGCGAGTTATAATGCTTGTACACGTCACGCTGTAGCTCTTATCTGTTCCAAACAACACATCTGTTCAAAACAACAGCATATGAAAAACACACCACTTGAAGAATGCAATCAGAGATGGTTAGGTTTCCGTGACAGGGAGGCACCCCTTCATCTCTCTCCGCGCAAACAGAATCCTTCTTCTGCATGGCGGGTGGCGAGGCGCCGGTGGCAGCTGCGATTTCGTGAGGCTCTGCCTCAACCGCACGCCCATGCATTGTGGAGTTCACAATTATTGGCGCCCATGTGTGACAATATGATGTTTGTTGAGAGCTGCTACAAGTGTCTTCAGTAATAAGTTGGCATGCGGCAGAAAGAGAGCGGTGCTGCTTGAGTAAACAGGCAAAGTTATCTCTGATGAAATACCAAAACACACAGCAGGAAGTAGCTCACAAGCAAACTAGATCCTCTATTTGATGTAAATTACTTTTTTGGACAATTTGAATTTTAGACATGCATGCCGTTTTCAAATGTTGGGGTTGTCTGGGACTGGAAGTAACACAAAAATCATTAAAGCCACAGTCGGGTCTGCAGCGCTTTAAAAGAGTTCTGACTATTTGAAGATTTTTTAAAATGTTGCTTTGAACCACACAGATGTAAGTTACTGATGAGCCCAACCATAAACTGTATATGAAAGAAGTAGCCTCTGGATCTGAAGAGTGAAGAAGTTCAGAAGTGAGTCAGAGTTCAATCCCGCAAAAAAAAAAAAAGAAAAGAAGAGAAAAAGTATCCACTTTTAAAGAAGTCTGTGAGAATTTAATTTATAACCTCAGCAAACAATTATCTGACTTTATAAAACATCATATGCATTTTGTAAATGATCACGTCTTTTAGAGTTAAACAGACAATAAAGCAGAGGATCCTAGGGCTATTTTGAGACCCTACCAGAAGCCTGCTGTGTCTTCTGTTTCTCAGTCAGATCTAGCCATCACTCATTATGTCAGGTTGGGAATGAAGATGGACTGAAATTTATACCAGTCTTACTGACCACTTGGAGTGCTTTAGACCACAAGCCACATTTGTTTAAACACATATTCACATTTCATCTCCCTCAATTTAGAGTCATCAATTAAATGAGGGAAGAAGCTAGAGTGGATGAAGGTCACGGGTAACGGATAACATCTCTATAACACAAAGAATGAAAGCCTGAGCCAAGAGAGCCACTCAGGAGAGTCGAACAAATAACCTTCTTGCTGTGAGGCACAGTGGTGGTTATATACAGTTTATGGTCCTGTGACAAACAATTAAACAGGTCTGTTGTGATATATGGCTGTTTAACATAAACAGATACCAACCAGATTACCTCCATGCCCCATGGCTGGCAGACCTAACTAGTTTTCTTCAGTCTAAAAAAAGGAATTCAGAGAATTTATATATAGAAACTGACTTTTCAACAATTTGCTTATAATAGTTTCCATCTCTAACTCAAAATGAAACTATTTAGTAATTTTGCTACTGTGTGTATGTACAGCAATTTTGCAACATTGCCAAACCATAATTTGAAAGCTGAAGAATGAGGAGAAAATAAGATTGTTTTCTGTGCCAGTTACTAGAGTCTGTTTCAGTTTCCATTGTAGGGCAAAGACGTAGTGCTTGTTTTTTGTCGCACTGGATGACTTGGTGATCGTGTTTGCAAAAGGCAATTAATCCACTCAAACACATTTACCCAAAGTAAAAATGTTTAATTATACAGACTGACAATTACGTGACACAATTGTCTAATAGTCTCTGGTACAAAAGAGGAAAACTGTTAGTGGTTTTAGGTCCTATTCTGGCACAATACTGCAGGACTGGTGCTGATTATTAATCATGTCTAATCAGGTGACATCTGCATATTAACACTCAATTGATTTGCATAATTCTTAAACCTTTTTTTTTGCGATTGTAGAAACTGTTTCGTCTGTCGTCGCCATGATATTTCTGATGTTGGTGAGCAGCCACTTCATGCCATAATGATCAAAACCAATTACAAATCGTCCAGTCACTCTAAAGATGATGTAGCAAAGTTGGTGCTCAAAGCTGCCCAGGATAGCTGAAGACAAATTTCATGCTAGGTTAATGCTGGCCAATTGCATGCCACTTTCAATTAAGTTCATTTTCTCTTCATAAAAGCTCACAATTTAGATATTTTGGCCGATTTTAAAGCCAAGCATGCAGCGGCTTTCATATCTTGATTCAGACTGAGCTCGGACGGGAGAGGTTAGTTTGGCTGAAACCATCCACACCTTAATGACTGAAATCAAATTAGAAATTTGCTTACATGCTTACGTTCGCAGATTGCATGTTTAGCATTCAATCAATATTTGGTGCTGTGGCACAATAACTTTTTGAAATGCAATTAGCTTCATGGCACAGGGGGGATGCATGTAAAGTGTTTCGGCATGAATAGACTTGATTCAGGTTGTCCAGTGCAATTATCTGCTGAGGGGAAAGTGGCAAACAGAGTGGCAATTTGGCTGCGGCTCGCACACAATGTACTGTTATGATTGCCTTTATAGTCCCCATTGATTTCCTGATAACATTATGACTTGTAATTTGAACAAGCAATCTCCATGAGAAGAAGCTTGCTGTTCATTTGAAAGTCATGATTCCAGTTCTTTCCGTCACTCTGGGTATAGTATTCTTTTTTTCCCCCTCCTTCAATTCTTTCATCCTTTACCCTCCTCTCTTCTCTGTCCTCGCGCTCTCTCATGCACACATGCACAAACAGATGGGAATTTCTAAGAAATTAAAATCCCATTTTTGGCTCGAGTTCAAACCTTTTCTCTCTCTTTTTTTTCCTCCCCCCTCCAAAGCTTCTGGCACAGAAATGGGCAATTCATGACAGCAAAGCTGAGCGAGCACACTAGTGCACACATTTACCCCTGGCAATTTCTTCTAACAAGATGAGGTGTTTTTCCTCTCATGTTTGATGTGATACAGGTATGGATGTTACCTTTGTAAGCCCAGACAAGTGCACTGTAATATCCCTCCGGACAAAATATGCCGGCATGACCATCCACTGGAAAACAGAGTCAGAGAAAGTGATGGAGGAGGTGGGTCGCTGGGTGGGGGCAGTAAATTCACAGATAGGGTAATGCATGTGAGTATTTACTGTGCCACTTTTCTAAAACATTCCTCTTATCTTGCCTTTAATAGACAGCCTTGTTCCTAACATGCAAGATATGAGAAGGGGTTGGGTGATAACCTCTATCTCTCGCCCCTCTTCTTATAATCAAAGTCACTCACCACTGCCAGTGTTGCACTTGCAGCGCGATTCGCTTCTCGATAGCCCACCATCCCTCTAGCAATTACAATTCTGACAGCTCCACTAAGACACGCTTCTCTGCTATAATTACCCATGGCATATTTATCCAGAATGGGTATGTAAGTGTGTGCGCACAAATGTGCCGGGCCGAGGGACTTTGGACTTGTAATAATGATCATTGGGGGACCTGATCGTCTAACGGGTGGCATGTTTGTGCTAAATAGAAAGGGAGATCCCCATTATGTTCCCTTCATTTCTGCAAGGAGTCTGTCTGCTATGTTATTATAAAGCAGTAGTTAACAAGCATGTCCTAACATGGAGGATGTGATAGCAGAGACGTTTGTATCCCTCCCACAGCTATGCTAAAATTCTTCCGTTGATGAATTACATTTTTCAGACACCACAGCACATCAGCAGTACAAAAATGTAGAGGGTTTTTTAAAAAAACAAAATTCTACTGTGCTGATGAGGGTCAAGTGTGCGCTGCAACCCAAGAGGCAAAATTCCTACAAGCTCTCTCTTGTGATTGAAATATATGATGAGATAAAGAAGACGGAGCGCTTCTGGGCAAATAGGTGAGGTTGCTCCGCCTTTCCCCACTTGTGACCCTGTCTGATGAGATCACATTTTGGGCTGATGATTGAACCAGTCCCCCTTAGCTAAAAAAAAGAATTTTTGTAAATTCACTCAAGTAATTTACAAGAGAATACTAGATTATACAACAATCAGGTTTAGCTTTAATCAGTTCTTATGGAGAAGTGGAATATAATGATAGGAAGAAAACCTTAAGATTAGCATGTTTCATGTTTTATATTCAAGTTCTCAGATGCATGTAGTTGTGTAGATATTAGAGCTAAAGTTGAGCCCAATGTACACTGGAGAAGGAGGAAGGAGAAGCGCGGGAAAAGGAAGGGAAAAAGTAATAGAAATGTGAGTGTTTGGACTGGAACCATTTCTTTTCTTTTTAGGGTCATTGGCTTAGGGTGATTTTTTTTCATAGAGATTTCATGTTTCGAGTGAGTGCTTCTTTTATATCTCCCTTTTTGAACTTTTCGTATGGCCATGTCTCGTATTTCAAAATATAAAATTATTAAAGAGAAATAGAACAGACAGCAAACATAGTAAATAGGATAAAGGTTAAAAAAAATAACTAGAGTTAAAGTCTGGCAATTTCAGTGGATGTCCACATCAACCCTCAAGCTAACAATGTGATGATGGAATTTTCCGCACCGGGACCCAAACGGACATATAAAATTTAACCTAAGCTTTAAAAAAAATCGGGCGCCCCAGTGGACTCTCTCTCTCTCTATGTCGTCTATGGGCAGGACTCTTGAGGCTCTACCCAACTCACAAGTGGCTCGTTCCCCACCTTTGGGAAAAGTGCAATCAGGGGGCTCCAGTCATCGCTGGAACGTTGATCTACGTTGGTAGTAAAACCATGGCTCCTGAATGAGTTTCAGGAGTGTCTTCTTCTCAACTGATGCCCTTGGCATCACCTCAGTGTCTCGTCTTCCCTGTGTGGCTTCCCTGTATTGTCAAGTCTAGAATGTGAGAGAGAGTGTGTTTTCCCCCCAAAGGTGAGTGTGGGTGGTTGGATCGTGTGGAGTGGAAGTTAGTGTGGTTGCTCCCCTGGACCCTTCCCTTTCCTGAAAATTCCCTCACTAGTCTGCGTGATCTCCAGAAAGCACCTATTTCTAAATAAACTCTTTGAACTGCCTTTGTGAGCCCTGTTTCAGAGTCCACTCACCTGGTGCCTGACGTGACAGAAAACATTAGGGAAATAACACAAGAAGACCAAGGGATTGCATGCATGTTACATGTACGTCTGGGAGAAGGGTAAAAAGGTACAGGTGAACTCAGACAATAAGAGGGTGTTGGTTTAACATATAATTCCCTCCGCGATTAATAAAGTATTATGACAAGAGAGTGAGAACCAAATGCAGGAGGCCTTGTGGAATATCCTTCAAAATCAGCTGACAGCAAGACGAACTTATCACCCAGATTCCGCTTCAGCCTTTACGTTGACTTCCTATGAACTTTTAGTTGTGTTTGTTTTGTTTTTTCATTAAGGTTCTGCTGCATTAAGGGATGTTCCAAAGCAGCTAGCTTTAACTAGAATTGCATTCGAAAGCATTCATCACTGAGCCCAGACCAACCATTGTTTAATAATGGCATGCTATAAAGCTGCTGCAATTGTTTTGTATCCAACATGGAGGAAACTCCACGCACGCAAGAAAAAAAAAAAACTGGTTCTTTTAGCTAGCTAGGATTGGCAACCATTCTGGTAATATATCCTCCTCCTACTTCCTGACAGTTATTTGAAGTTCATGCTATTATGATTCCAAATCCGAATATTTATAGCGCACTTCAGGTTGGCATCACTGTGAATGCACTTGAAATACCAGGTATAATTATGGTAGTGCAGGATTTTCAGAGACAGGGAGGCACAGGGAAAAGGAAAACACTCAAAACGAAGCAATACAAAGACACCATATACTGCCTCCATTTCCCAGAATGTACATACATCAAAACAGGAATTTGCAATGTGTAAGTGTATTACACTCGAGATCCACAACATGATTCATCGCTTTGTAACTTCACAATGAGAATATTTCTGAGAATTTTAAAATTGACTTACCCTTTGGTGTTATTATAATTAATGTCAATCTGAAAACACGGAGGGCTGATACAAATTGTTCTTTCTCCAAGCCCAGCAGCAACTGGTGACTAAAACACTTACATTTTCCAGGCTTATAACTATACGTCTTAAGCGCACCACTGACAGAAAGCTGACAACTTTTGAAAAAGAGAAATGGATGAATGTTGAATGTTTGCGATTTTCTGTTGCTATTTTAGTTGGAGCGTTGTCTGCATCAAGACAACAAATGATCGCAGTGCAGTTTTTCTGGTGCTTGTGGAGGTGGTGGTGGTGGGGGTCACGTTGTTCCTCTGACTGGCTGTCACTGCAGTTCTAAATCAGGCGTCATAGCCTCTTCTCATTAAAAACCCTCCATTAGACACTTGGCCCTGAAAGCCATCCAAACAGAGCTTGTTTTGACCCTTTTACATTCCCTTTTCTTCATGTGCCAGCGAGACGAGCAGAAAACTAGTCTGCAGCTGGTGCACGATTGACAAGGTAATTTTAGATGCTCTGCAGAGGGACTCGCAGCATTTTCTCGCTGCACGAAAAATATACATACATTTGAGATTTTTCTAATCCCCACAATTTCCGTGTGAGCTCAATCCTACAGACTGGCTCTAAGACAGCGTTTCAGTCTCAATTACGTTTAATGGATGGATTAGAAACCAAGTCTATTCAGTTTGCATGTTATGCAGTTGAGCATGTGAATTGGGTTGGAAGTGCAGGGGAACACCGCTTGTTTTCTTAGGACCAGCCACTGAGGTGTTCCAGGACTGGCTGCCAAAACAGTCCGTGTTCGCTTCCGTCAAAATTCCCAAAGATAACCTTGCAGCAAGTAAGGTGGAAAAACCGACATGTCTTGCATCTCTGCACAACAGTTCATGACATGTCTCTCTGCTTTTCCTCTGCTTGGATGTTCTTTGCAACTTCAAGCGAATTATACACAAAAAAAAAGCAGCCATTCTGGCAAGGGGCAAGCTTCTTTTTTTTTTTTTTCGAAGATGAAAGGTTGGTACTTTCTCACAATACTGTCAAAACCTGTAGCTTTCTATCTAGCTATTATGCCCCAACACTAAACTACAGCAATTATTTGAACCAATATTCTGGGAAATAAACAAACTTGAAATTATTTACATGTATGTAATAAGTACTGTACCTTGGGTCAGTGTTTGACTTGGCTTTGAATAAACAGCTGTGCGTCAATTCTAACATATCTATTAGTACACTGTGTTCATTGCACACTTTATTGTTTAGTGCATAAACATCTAAAAGTTAGTGTAGTCTTAAATTAACCCTTTTTTAACCAGCAGCAGGCCCATTTTGCAAGCATTCTTCAAATGACCGTAACTCCCCATACCATTTGTGCTAGACACAAAATTCAAATGGAACGGGAGAGATGAGAGGATAAGCTATATGGAGATATTTGATGTGTCACAGTAGCACAAAACATTCACAAGGTAATGCTGTCTGAACGCAGACAGAAAAATCAGCTTCGCTTGGATTTTAACTCCTCAACCACTTTGGGCTGGGGAGAAAAATTCAAATGGTTCGTGAAAGATGAATATGATGCAATAAGATGATATTTTGTAAATTTACCAACAGAATTACAAAATAAGTCCAGGTAGCCTGTATGATAAAGGTTAAAGATGGCAGATTCGGCACATGCAGTTGCAGGAATATCTAAAATCAGCTGAGCCTCAGACAGCAACAGAATACTTTTTTCTACAATGAAAACAAAAATTTTATGATAATCTCAAATGAATCTTTGCTATTTGTACCAATGCCATATCTCCTACTGGTTATTAAGTGATGAACACCAAGCAGAACTCCAAACTCAAGTTTTTGACCATTATGAGTTCACCATCCTTGTACGTGTAGTGTGCTTCCGGTGTGGAAGCATGAGATTCGAGGCACAGCAAGAGCGACCTAGCTATTCTGGAACTTTTCAAGTGTAGCTAAACTGCCTTTCCGCAACAAATCAATCTAAAAGCATAAAAACAACTCATTGCCATTGTACATGGAGGTTCGGAGGGAGACTTTTAGCTGGTGCCAGTAACTTTCTCTAGTCTATTCCAAGCCAAGAAATTAAAACTTGGAAAGAAAAAAAAAAAAAAATACTCTTAAGAATCCTCCACCCATTAACTTCTGCTTATCAAAAATCAGCATCACGGGGGCGTAGGAGCCTACTCCCAATCCAGCCTCTTGCCCTATGGCACATACAGTAGAGCAAGAGGCTGGGCATACCCTGGAAAAGTCACATGTCTATAACCAGGACTAACACAGAGAGACAGGTAACTATTCATACCTATGGCCAAGTCGCTATTTAACCTAACACGCATTCTTTGCATGAGCCAGAATAACCTGAAGGTACCCAGAGAGAACCGATTCAGGCGCAGGGAGAACTTGTGGACTCCACATGGGAACAGTGCTAGCCACAGAACCGATCATGGCAGCTGTGTGACACTTGAATCACCGCTAAGGTGTTCAGCTAACTCCAGATGACATATCTCAAATGGCTAATGGTATGTAACAAAAAAAGATTAAGCAAAACCAAAAGGCATTTTCAGTCACACAAAACCATCTAGTTTTGCGTGACTGCAACAAACTTGTTTACCACTGATAACAAGTGTCTACAACTCACAGAAAATTGAACAAACACCTGATATCACTTTTTAGTCAGCTTATGATCAAAGTGCGGTTTTAAACATCAAATGAGAAATCTTAAAGAGCTCGATAACTAACAGTTTTTCTTTCCCCTATCCATTTCGGTGTGCACACATTCATTATGTGGCACGCTGAGGGACATGCAATAGGACATGCTAAAAGGCCCTCTGTCTGCAAACAGGCTGAATACACACATTACTCACCCTCCATCTTTTCTAATCAGTCTTTGTCGTGCCACAGATTCATCACAGTCATGGCACGGAGGAACAGATGCCACCTTGCTTCATGTTAGCGAATGCCACAAGAAACACGGAGGGTTTTCAAATACTAAAGTGATTTACGAAGAAATACTCCAGAGGCAGATGGTTGGACAACAACACAGAACAACCTTTGGAAAAAAGGAGAAGAAGAAGAAGAAGAAAAAAAAAAAAGAAGTAACTTTCTGTGTAACCCCTTTAATTTGTTTCATTCTGGGGTGGGAGGGGTGGCTGTTATCATTCCAATTCAAGTAATTAAAACATCACTCTGCATGTGCCAGAGAACTGCTGTTTTTCTCTTTTTTTTATTTTTCGCCTATGCACAGGGACTCCGAAGCATCAGCACATTACAAACCAATTTCCCTATATCAGCTTATATTCACATTTGATTCTGTCGCAGTGCTGATGGGAGTTGGAACACGGGTCTCTGTACACATGAATCTAAATAACATTATGAGCCTGGCGCAGAACTCATTTATAATCCGATGCCTTGGCTGAATTTCATTATGAGCCCCCCCCCCCCCCCCCCCCTCTTTTATTTGTAGGAAATAAGGGAAAACTGAGATTATAAAAATGGCATCAACATATAGTCGCTGGTTGGAAGCGTTGGCTCCGCCGTAAAAGCTATAGCACGGGCACAAAAGGTAGCCGAGGACAAGGTTTTATAAATTATCCTCCCTTTGGGGACAGCAGCAATATATCAGCTTTGCTTGCTGAACTTTTATCATAGGCTATTGATACTTGCTCCCCCACGGGCCTCATTTTGAACTCGGGTCCAAGTGCTTCATGTAAAGACACAGAGGCTGCGTGGGGGAGAAAAGCCGAAGTGACGTCTTTCTCTGCGTGGTAACCGGCCGAACTGAGGAGGCTTAACAACGCAAATTAATCTCAACCTGAACGTGTCACCATAAGCACCTGCCTTTATCACAAACACCTCAAACACCTGTGAGCCGAACCAACATCTGGACCAGAAGCGATAAGGCATTTCCTGCTACGGGGGGGGGAAGGAAAACTGTTTTGCATACACTGAACTTTGGAGGAAAGTCACTACACAGACACTCAGGTGTCACAAACGCAATGTCAGGATGGTGAATCGGGGACAGCGGCCCCAGCACAGCACTCGGAAACCTTGAAACATCTGGAAAATCCCTTGGTGAGCGGCTGACAGCCGGGCTGGGAGGAGGTGTCAGACCTGAGTGACACACAGATGTGCGGCCACGTGCCCGTCCGAGGCTACGAGGCTGGGATAACTCATTAATCAGAGGACCCCGCCAGCCGGAGGGTGCTACCGCCGCCAAGTGTCTCCCTCCGCAGCTCACAGACAAATTCTGTATTATCTGACAGCTTATTTCCTGTTCCTTTCTGTCACATTTTCAGCCTGAAACTTTTCGATAATTGGCACAAATGACCACAGCTGACAAATAGTAATGCGCCCACAAAACATGATCTATCTTCTTTATAGTTTGAGACGCAAAACAACAAACTGTGGGCTGTATATCATCATTACAGAGCTACTATACAGGGATTGGGTGGGGGTGTGGGGGTGTAAGAATGACAAAGGGTTACCTGTCACCTTGTCTTGAGTCGAGGCTATTTAATTACTTATCAAATAGCCTTCAATGTCAACAGACTAAATCTGTTTCATAAATGTGCATGTAACAATTTTTGACTTTTTCCACTTCCCAAGGGGAGGAAAATCAATTTTAATCTAAAGTCCTCAAGCCATTCCATATGTATGTCCCAGTGCAGCATACTGTACATCATCTGAGGCAATAAATGGCTGTGTGACAGAAGAGTGGGGAGGGAGGAGGAAGAGGAAAGAAAAAAAAACATAATTGAAGTTGTTGTTTGCATTGCTTAGTAAGGCACTTTTTGCTGAGTGGTGCCAGAGTCGTGTTATATTGTATTGTCAACATTCCTAATGAGTTGCTCTTATAATTTAGGGAGCTGGGCAGCTGATGAAACGATGGAAGAAATAGATGTTCGGAGAAAAAAAACAACTAAATATGAATCTTTGCCTGTCTGCCATGTTGCTGGATGATTACAGCTACTGCGCACCCCCCCCACCCTTTCGCTTTTAAAACAACCCACTCGTTCTGATGCTTTTCTGTACGTGTTAGTCACTCCACAAACCCTCCACAACACTATATATAGGAATGTTATGCAAATGTGAGAAAGCTAATGCTCTTTTTTTTTAAGTGTGCTCTCTGTGAGATCGACACCAAGGTTGCTTTCTTAATTCAACTCGGATTGCATTTTCTGACCCTTAATCCCGACAATGGCATTCGGGAGGGAGGATTTCACATCCACTTAAAATACATATATATTAATACCGAGTTTGAATTTGTTTATTTCTGTCTAAATGCTAAAAGGGAGGAGCTGACTCCTTTCATCGTCGGTTGGACTCTTGGCAGGCGAAATCCCTACAAATTAGCTAGAATGACAACTCCGCCTTAAGCGTTGGAAGGAAGCTCATTTGAGGCCAACATCTAGAGACTAATCTATTTATCACACTTGGCATTAACTTGACCAAACGGCTCAGACCAAATGCAAATCAAAACATTTGTTGGTTGTTATGTATCGAATCAGTGCGTTACACAAAGCGATTTTTTTTCTCTTTTTTTGTACATTTTCATTTTTCTTTCCCCCCCAAGTGATAGAAAGTCAGGCATGTTTATACATGAAATGCCCAGTGAATATTTGCTCTGAAGGGTTTCCTCCATGAATCACAATAGCCTTCTTAGGAGGAGGGGGGGGTGAGAAGAGGGGGAGCGAAAGAGAGAGAGGAGAAGATGGACAAATCTGCTTACTTTGGAGCTTATTGAGCAGAATGAGTCATGCACAGAGATAAAACGTGACTGCAAAGCAAAAGGTAAGGAAAGCCTGACGAGAACAGAGGGGCGAGGAGATGAGACGGAGGAAGGAGGGTACGGAGAGGTGAGGCAGGAGAGGGGCGATCACGAGCCGAAACAAAGGGCAGGGAAGGGGGGAGGGGAGGGGGGGGGGGGGGTCAAGAGTATAGATGGGAAGGTATAAATATGTGTACATGTATATATATGTGTGTGTGTGCGTGTGTGTGTGGTGAGTGAGTGAAAGCAGGGAAGGATGGCAACATTAAAAAGGCCAGATGAAATTAGTTCCATCAGGTCTCTCTGATTGTTCTTTTTATAGTGTGACCTGCCACCAGGGGAGCTGCTGCCTTCTGGGAGTGTCACAGGCAGGGTTGCTGACACACAGCACTTTCAATATCACTGACTGAATTGTTCAAGGTGTCACTATTGATAGTGACACAGCACGTTGAAAAGGAACCAGCCTTCACATTTTGCCCACCACCCCACCCCCGTATCCGCTTCGCCCGCCTTCGGTCGCCGGCTTCTTCTGCCGAGGCCGATGTAATCGTTTTCACTCCGTTTTCAAAAAACTGTAAAGTCAATGGGGGTAAGGGGAAGTCCGCGTGAGAGGGTGGAGTCCTCTGCTTCAGATTTTTTTCTTCTCTTTTTTTTTTTTTAACGACTGAACAGCGTCACTGTGGCTGCAAATCCTCCTTCCGTTTCCCCTCCTCCTTGTCAATGTCATGACCCGAGTGTGGCAAACCTCAAACCTGCATTGGATTTCCTCTCATTCAGAAGGAATAATGGCTAAGGGGTTTCTAGGCTACTTGAACATTAATGACTCAGGGGCCTTTAGCTGTCAATAGGGACCAGGTCTCAGTCAGGCACAATATACCCGGGACAGGAGGCTCTTTTTAATGCTATTGATTGTTTAACCTGACCTTCAGCCATGAAAAGAAAGAGAAGGCAACGGAGAAAGGGAATGTTTCCTGAGCAACTGAACACCTCGGTCTCTCTGTTTCCCCGTCTTTTATCCACTGCTACACTCCCCCGATTTATCCTATCCTTAAGCCCAGCTTCCTCTCCCCGTCCCACTGTAGTCTTTAAAGCTCGTCCAAAAGAGTAATCCCCATAACTAAAACCAAAAAAAAAAAAAAAACATATCCAATTCTAACAGGATGAGATAGCCAAAGCACTGGTTTGATAGCAAACAAACAACCCTCTTCTTTCCTCAGGACCTGTGCAGGATTATCAATCCTCATGGAAATAAACATCATTTAATATTTCCTCAAAAGTGCCACCGAGCTGTACCCATCCATTGTGCTAAGTCAAAGTGCTGTAATTCACGCAATGATTAGAAATTAAGCAAAATTTAGCATTCGGATGCCATTTTCATTTATTCTCTGAGACAGGTATTATTGTTGTTTAAAGAGCCACCTGAATGACTGCGTTAACTGTACGTTTAAGAAAATGGAAATCCGCCGGCCATCAGGGGAATTTACAAAAGCAGAGAGGCAAGTTTCAAAGCCAGCAGTTAAGCTGACACATTTTAATCTAGGAGAGCCAGACGTGCGCCTCCCAACCCATGACTTTGTGGGGAGATGTAAAGGCTGGAGTGTGCTTGAAACAGATGTCAGGCTCTCCCCCCGTCCCTCTGAGTGTGATATGGAAGCCATCAACATCACGGGCTGCATTCATAACAGCATTATTGTACCTGGGCTCGGCTCAATTGGAATTCACTACCACGCCACTGCTGTTAAGGCTCTATCTTAAAACATGCACCTTGCTACGTATGGAAAATAAGCTCGTTACCTGCTGGAGGGAGATGAGGAACCCCGCTGGCTCTCAGCAAACTCACCTTGAGGCCCAAACGGCCTTTTTATTTTCTATTTTTTTGGGGAAACAAAGTCTCTACAGTTTCTGGAAAACAAGGGATGTGCTATTGATCTTTAATTTGCATAATCCATTCGTGATTACACGGCTAATTTTCACCTCAGGTTTATCGTAACTCTGCCAAACTTTGATATGACCAAACGTGAGCGCATTTATCAAACTAAGTCCCAATTTCAGATCAGATATTTTTCATTGCAGTATCCTGGATATGGAAGGAATTCTTAAAAAAAATATCAATGAAACAGACACCATCAGAAACTCCACATCCAGAGCAACGTAACTCATGTTATGCTTTGCTGTTTTGTGTACTTAACTACAGCCGAGGCATAGAGAAAAAGCAAGAAAATATCTGATCATCTAAAAAGGGGACGACTCAAAGTGTGACACTACATGAGTCTCCATCAGATCGTCTTTGTTCCCTTGAATTAGCTCCAGTCCATCAAATCCCACACATGCATGCCCTGTGAATGAACAGAAAAGTGATGAAAGTTGATTTTCGCTCTGCCCGGGAAGGACATTTCCTGCCTAATTGCCATGCCAGTTGATGCCCTTATGTTAGAAATATGCCTACAATGACTAATGCAGTGCAAAATCTCCACCCCGCAGATTACACAAGCAATTCAACTAATACATTTTGTCAGCTAAATGAAAGTTAAAGTGAACCGCTTGGTGCTGGGGACTTCACTGCAGGATGCACCAGAGCTCGCCGGTGGAGTAAATCAAATGTTCCTGAGAGTTGAGGCTGTGCCGTTACATCAGTGACCTCAGCTTTCACAAGACCGTCCAAAATCTAGCTGCACTGACTGACTATAGATAGCTGGATAAAATCTGAATGATTCATCAATATGTCAAAAAAAAAAAAAAGATTTAAAAAAAAAAAGCTAGCTTCATTTCTTCATATTTCATTATTTCTCTCTTCACATCTCCGAAACCGTTGCTACAAACTGTAACAGCATCAGCCAGATTCAAGCAAAGAGCTGCTCAGGATCAGTGAAGTCTTCTCTGAAAGCTCCATAATCAAAAGCCAACTCACAAGCTCGGCTGTCACGCTGCAGCTTATGGGGCGCGCACGTCACCGTGAAACTTAAGTTGTACATAAACATCACTGTCGCTGAACCAGATAAGCGACGGGGGCATGCATGGGGGAGATAGCGGAGGTCAGTCCCCTTGTCCATTCATATTCTCCTCTCCCTCTCTCTGTCCCCTATCATGCTAATTATAAGATTGAGCTGTAATCCCGCACAAAGCCGCGGTCTGCCGTACAGGAAATATTTGTACTCCTGCAAGCCACTATCGCGCATATTGTACATTCCCTACACTTAATGGGTTATGGAATCTCTCCTCACCTCTGCTCGGCGGGGGTCGCACACTTACATAGTTACACGGACTTATGCAAATCTGGTCAGCTCTCCTGCAGTGTTTGTGTGTGAGGCGACGCGTGTAGTGTGGAATCGCTGGCATAGCGGTGGGAAGGTGGCGGGGGAAGGTGGAGGGGCGGGGGCAAAGAATCAGAGTGGAGTTTAACTCCCAGCGGGATAGGTTAACAGAGTAACACAGCCTGAAGGTCAATTATTCTAACTCATTTGTTTGTTTAGGGCTGAGTGGCGCTGCTTTATCAAGGCTAGCCTTGACACACTTGGATATTTGCCCTCTCAACGGCCCGTGCAAGGTAGTTTTCTCTCAACAATTGATTGAACACACACCTGCGCTTACTGAGTACATGCTGATTGCTCAAAAACAATCGGGCCGTCTCTATAGGAAGACTGCGGCTGTAGATAATTCATCAGAGGGGGTCTATTGTCTTTCACACAAAGACGGATAACTGTCCAGTTGTTGGCGGCCAAGGTCTCGGTCCAGCGGTTACGGTGTTCCAATTAGAGGGGACACAGAAGAAGGTCTTGACCCCCATAAACCTTGTCAGCGGAGAGCTGTCAGTCAGAGCACGGCAAAGGGGAGGACCCGTCACCTGGCACGATGGGCAAAAGCGGGCCCGTCGTAATGAGTGCGACATTGACCCAAGCGCTTATCTCCAATCGAGCATCTGCTGCAGATGCAGGCACGTGTGGGGAGAGGCGCTGGGGCGAAGCTGAGCGAAGCCCGCATCAGTTACGGGTTAAGAACACAACGGCACAGATGAATGAATGGCCATTCAATTAGAGGTCACCTGGATGCTTCCCATTGTCATGCACGTACCAGATTAAATATCCTGATTGCCCGAATGTGTCCTCTCATCTCTAGAGAAGCGGCAACATGTCACCGCAGAGCTGCACGAGGCCCCTTTAATCTGAGCGAGGAACGGCAAAGTGCTGTGAAGTTGCAAAATGCATCGCCCGTGCTTGGAAACCGTTTCACGTTACGCCACGAAATGGTCGGGGGAAGAAGGTATTACATCAGACTGTGAAGGAGTTATTTATTCAAGCCACCGTTTTAAAATGCATGAGATGCAAGAAACAAACAACAAATCTAAATGGAGATGATTCTTGTGCTCCGAGATGTTTTGATAGCAATAAGGAGATTTCACATGTAACACGACAGAATCTGAACCAGTTAATGCTGCATGATTAACTGGTTATTTTGTTTTGGGAGAGACAAAAATGGCTGACAGAAATCCCAGTACAGGAGTTGCTGATGGCTGTTGGTCTCAACTCTTAAAGAGCTCTGATAGTTGTACGCAGGTTGCCAGGTATCATACTTTTTCAGGTTACTTTAATTTCCATTTTCTATTATAAAATTCTAAAAAAAAACATCGTCATGTTTTCTTTTATATCTTCCTGCTTTGCTTAGCTAGAAAAACAACTTTTTTATTTAGTCATCAACTTATTTCTCTCTTTTTTTCCCCAGTTCAGATAGTTTGAAATCTGGATCTTGCGTAGGGAATGCAGTCAGGGTGAATCTATGTCCAACTTTGAAAAAAAAAAAAAAAAAAAAAAACCAAACAACCCAATTTTCCAAGACAGCCCTCACAAATCTTTCATCTCGTGCCAGAACAGAGGTACCGTAGGAAAAGTAAAATGAAAAAAAAAAAAAACCTAGCCAGCAGTAAACACAGTTGCTGTTGCAGCACAGTCACAGAAGCATAAAGCAGCGCCAGTACAACAAATGCACTTCGAGCTCTGCCTGCCCACTAACCTGCATTTCCTTCTTCTCCCTGCGCAAGTGGATTCGGGAACAATCTTCTTTGTGAAAATCTAAATTTGGAAGACTTCGAGGAGGTGAATATACTCTATAAATGGGATCAATTCTTTTAAAAATGCAAAATAAATTATAAAAACACACAAAATGAATTCCACAGCTCATCAGATATTTGAGGACAGAAAACCTCCAGAATGGATCAATGCTTTGAATGAAAGGCCCTGTATCCTCATGTTATGTTTATTCAGAGTCAAGATAACTCAGTTCAGTGACTTTGTGCCACTCATTGGACATCAGAGGATTAGAGTTCCTAATTAAAATGATATTATTGCAGGGGAAGTATCCATCGATGATGGGAGCAACGTGATATTTTGTGGCCTGAGGGTTCATTTTGAACTTAGGCCACTGGAATCGGCAACTTCTACAGAAATAAAACAACAACCAGAAAGAGTTGACAGACTTCTGAGAATCCACATATCAGAATTCTGTTCCTCTCACCCATAGACTGTATGCTCCCACCACTGTGTCCACGCCATGTATGTGTGCACACCAAAGATGCAAATAAGTGCATTCGCCCTCACTTGGCAAGGCGCGAAATGTTCAGCTGCTTTTCTGCCAATAATATTTAAGCAGTCTGGCAAAAAGGACTGTTAGAACAAAGGACAGGTTAAGGAGAGACATTGTTAGCCTATCTTCAGTTTCAGTTAATACGACTGTGTATTTGCTATCTAAATAACTTTATGTACATATTTAAAGTAGGAGTCACATCAGCACTGTAAATGATGCTAATATGCATACGCTGCTTTTGCGATTAACTGTGACCTCACAGCTAGAATCCAGCGCTCTGTGTGGAGTTTGTATGTTCTCCCTGTGGTAGGTAGCCTGGCTTCCTACCACAGTGCAAAGAATGAATTCTTTTGCCAAAAGTAACTGTGGTGAATTTTGATTTCGTGACAGCCCTCATCGAAATTAGCTCAAGTGATTGTTTAAGTCAGTCCCTGACAGTATCACGCATACTTGGAAAAAGAAAATACCCATTTTTTAAATATTACATTGGCGCTGCGTTTCTTCAGCTTACCAAGAATCATCTCGCACTTATTTCAGGCATTAGATCACACTGATTATCATCCCACCTGGTCCGTGCTGTGGCTTTTCGGCTCCTGCAATATTGTTCGGTCTCACATCCTTGGAGAACTCAGACAAGGTGTTGTCACTGACAACGCAAACCATCCTCCCCTCCTTCTCCGCTCCAGACATGTGGAGGATTCCTTGACACTGACAACCAAGTGGCAGTGCTATGACAACCTGTTAGTAAGGTAATGTGTGAGCGTGTGTGTCTGTGTGTGTGTCTAAGGGGGTGTTTGATGGAAAGATGATTGAGGGGACGGAACATGGCAAAAGACATGCAGCTCTAGTCGCTGTCACTTTGAGGGGTGTGTGATGAAGTTGTGTGTCTGCAAGCCACTTGTTTTTCTTTCCGTCTTTAACTCCTAACTGAGCACGCCCTCCCGTCCTTTCCCAGCGCTGCTTCTCCTCCTCCTCACCTCGCCTTGTCCCAAAGCCCAGCACAATACATCAACGGGTGTCCAGACCGCCGCTCTGTAATAACTCTGCAATCTCGGGAGGAAATACTCTGTCACAATGCATGAGACAACATCTTTTTTTAATCAATTGAGCGAAACAAACAATGCGCGCTGACAAACACTGCCAACAACCACCAAAAACACGCTGAATGAAGAGTGATACACAAATGGAAAACTAAATTACTGTCACCATCTATCTGAGTATAGATCCCTTATTGGGAACGGATGAAAGGAACGGAGAGAAAGACGGCGGTGCGAGGAGAGAAGAAAAAGACAAAAAGAGATGAACGCATAATCTTTAAAATTACAACCATTCTAATTTTGCCCCCTTTCATCACTTTCAATTATTAAGCGCCGCCTTTAAGAGCGTGTTACTTTATAACTACAGAAAGACCAATAGTCCCTAAAGCTGCACGTTACATTAGTAGACTATGTGGAGAGCAAACGACTTTCATTTAGCTTTACAGCTGACTCGCTTTTATGTCCCTGTGAAAGCTATCCTCAGAGCCAAATGGTCACGTGCTGGAGAACGCGAGTGGGGGAAGAGGGGGAATAAAGATAGATGTGAGGAGGGAGTATATCAGTCCATGAGCACAATGGCTATAATTAATCATCAGCTGTGTTATTTCTTATCGGGAGATTATTTAGGGGAGGAGGGGCTGCAAGATGAAAAAGGTGGAAAGAGATTGTTCAACACAGGGAAAGGTGTGCACGGGAAGCATTTTAGGTGCGATGCATTTTAACAGTCACATAATCAAATGAATATTTCAGACACAGCGAGGCAGACTCTGTAGATAAGGCTGAAATACATTTTTGGGAGAGTTCATCAAGGAAAAATTGTAACTTTCAACACAAACAGCCACAAATCTTACTCCAATAAATGGATCCATCCATTTTCTTCTGCATAGTGGGGGGGCTGGAGCCCAGATACCATAGGGCAAGAGGTGGGGTCAATCTGACCCATGGCTAATACAGAAAAACAGACAACCATTCGAACTCATGGGCAATTTAGAGTCACCAGTTAACCTAACCTCACTAAGTACATGTCTTTGGACTGTGGGAGGAGGCCGGAGTACCCTGAAGAGAAAGCAAGAAAATACAGAGTCGAACTCAGGACCTTCTGGCTGTGATGAAACAGTGCTAAACACTGCGTCACCATGCTGTCCATTGCCAAAACAGTAAATGATTTAATAAAAATCTGCTGTGTCTTTCAGCTTCATTTAATAAACATAATTTCCAATAAAGAGCTGTTTGAGTGGCGTCATGAAGAATTTTGTATATTCTCTAAAAAGCAAAGATTACAGCTAAGACAAAAGTAAAGATAAATTGTCTTTAAATCTGTAGTTACTTTGTGTGCTCATTAAGTTTGTTTTGCTGGCAGAAATATAGAAAAAGGGAGAATCTGAAAATATTCAAACCACCTCCTGCAGATCGGTCCTCTTTGTTCTGAGCTGCTCCTCAGACTAGGCATGCACAAAGTTATACAAAGATGTGTTCAGGTTCCATATGGCGTAAAAAAAGCTGTTTTTTGGCTTCATATGGGAGTCAAACCCTGTACTCTGAGATTAAAGTCGCTTTTATCCCATCAGTTTATCCTGTTCCACCTTGTCGGGTTTTTTTCCATTTTTGTTTTTTAAATACGACTCAACTGATCTCATCTGAAAAGACCTGTGATTCCCCAAAGCTTCCCCTCGCAGGTTGGTTTTTTAAAGCCTGAAAATGGAACCTGGACGAGCAGGTGAGATGAAGGAGTTTGGTTCCCTTTGAGATGATCTGAGTTCCAATAGGCTAAAAGGTTATTATGGATTTTGTTTTAGGTTTTTTTGTCCAGTGATGGTTTAAGTTTGCTGTCACAAAACTTCTCTTTGCATGTGTGGCAATAAATACCAAGTTGTGTTAAGATAAGAAAACTAACAACCAAGATTATGTTCATTTTGTTTTCAGATAAATCGATAAAGAGGCTAGCCAAGGAGAGGTATCAGTACCTTGGTAGACTCCCCACCCACCACTAATTTAATGATGCTGATTTTTTTCAACATAAAAATTTGGTCCAGCAAGAAAGGCAGAGCCAAAATGTCTGTGCAGGGATAAAAATAAAAATAAAAAACATCCTGATGATAGAAGATTTCAAGACCATGTAGCCGAACTACAATATAAAATCCAATGACAGATTACTAGATTCCTTATCTGCAAATTTAAACCCCATTCACAAAACTTAAGTTATACTGGATTTAAACTCTTGACAGTCTAGTAGAGCAAAATAATGTGTCTGAATAAAGTTCACAAGGTCATAACAGATGGCTAGTAAGATATTTGTGCAACACTGCTTTTGATATTCTATGCTTCACTACATCCCCAAACGAAACAAAACCGAGAGGGCCACATATCGATTCTGTATGCTGTGGCATGGCCTTTAGTTGGCAGTTTAGTTGCCCACAAAAACTGGGGTGAATAAAAAGTACCCAGTTCTAGTTTTCCAATGCAGAAAGACATTTTAGGAGGGAAAAATTGGTTGAAATCTTTTCCTGATATTGTGATATCTAAACAAAGAAAGAAAGAGAAAAAAAATCCCAAGCGCATATATATATCTCTACACCGAGGTGCAAAACAACTCTCGTCTAGTCTCAGGCCAAAAGGAAATAAGAAGAAACGGTTATTTTTGCAGCGAAAACACTAAAAATCAATACAAAGCATACCAAGGACCCTGGGAGCTGCTGATGAAAGCCCGTCACCTTTAACTGACCTTTAAGCAGCTTTAATTTGCTACTTCTATCAAGAGCAGGATTTGCAACACGACGCATCAGGCAGCAAAGAGAAAGTAATGATTGCTGTGGTGTAATCCTGCTGTGGTCACATTTAACATCCACATAAACATGAGAATTCTTTCAAGTGAAGGTATGAGATGTTAGGCGTTTGGGAGGAAGTTGGGTCTTGGACTGGTTTTGTTGGCTTGTCATTAAATTTCTCACAGCTTAGTATCTCCGAATACTACGGAAAACAAAAAAAAGGAAGTCTAGATGCGATCGAAGTAGAAGCAACACCAGAACCGCAGAATCTTTTGACTAGGTGGCGCTTAACTGTTTTACCATCAATACAGGATCAAGTACCCTTTCTAATGGCTCTTATATCGATGCCCTGCACTTACAGAGCCACCGAGCCTCCAAAATGTCAACAGTGGCATTTTATGTGCTAATGCCATATGGGTGCAGTGGGGTGGTAAAAAGCTTTTCCTCCTGCACGCTACGCTCAAATGCTAATACCTCGCCACTCTGTGGTCTGCTTCATTTTCACTCCCCGTTATGCTAGATTAGCGGCTGACGTCTCACAGCGAGCGGCCAGCTTGCGTTGATACAGAGGAAGTAGTTCGTGGGTGGCCATTCTGACTCAACCCCAACAGATTGGTGTGCCGTACAAAGCGAGTACACTCAGTGCTCTGCCCCTTCCAGCTCAGTTTCTGCACGGTAGCAAGGTGAAGGACCCAAGTGCAACCTGTGCAACATGTTCCACAGAAATAAAAATTATGTAACTGCCATATTTTGCACCCAGAAATAGCACAGTGGGGCTGGCACAGTGTTGGGGAGCCATGCATGACAGCACCTGAGAAGTGTGACAAAACAAAAGCTGCAGGAGACATCAGTCAACCGTAGCTTTAGCATCTTTTTTTCATTTCCCAATTTGGCTCTCGCCTTTTCACTGCTCACTTTGTTAAGGAGTTTGCCTTTTTCTTTAAACTTTATTAAACAGATTGCAGTGCTGAAAACTATTTACTCCAACAGGTAATATTTTTGTGCCCTCAAAAGTCCTGAAAATCTGAAAATCTGAAATTGTGGTCCAGTGGTAAAGATAGGTAGAGTGAGACTTGGTCTAATAGCTTTGCTCTTTGACAGGCGTACAGTCTCTTTGTTCCTCATCACACTCCATAACCCAACTGACGGCCATGACTCATTTTGTCACTCATCTCCCACACAAAGGCTGTCCTTGCCTTTTTGCCCCGTCAACTGACTCGCTCTAAATCTTTCTGTAAAGATGGGAATAGCACTCAGGCTTTCCTCCCAGAATGGATTTGAAATTAGGTAGATAACCCCTGGAGCGCTTACTCTTTCTGCCATGCCTTGCACACTTGTCACGACCTGCAGGTGTGCCAACGCCTCCTCACTTCCCCCCCAACCCATCCCCCACTTGTACCCCCATTCGGCCTGTGATGTGACAGGAACAGAGCACAGTGGTTCTCTGCAAATTGCAGGATGTAAAAAAGAAAAAAGAAAGAAAGAAAAAACGCTGAGGCCCAGAGAACGACGGTGTTTATCTGCTCCGAGATCTGCAGATGAGCTGACTGATCTAAAGCAAGCAGGGCTCGGGGCAAAATGAGATTTCTAATCCTAAACAAATTCTGAAGCAATGCGGAACAAAAGAGCAGAGCTCCCTTATTTACATAGGTTGGTATCACAAACACAAAGCGACGGGGAGGCAGTCCAGGCAGGCAAAATGTCAACCTTGTTTGAGTGACCTCATAATGCAGATTAACACTGACATAACCTGCCATTTAGACAGGCTCAAGTAATCCGGAGGGTTAAGATTATTTGAATATCAATAGCTTGTAGGCCTATTCACAGATTCATTAGGATGACCATCGCTTTACAGGACGGAGAATTCATTTTGGAATGCCTCAAAGCCGTATTGAAATGTCACAGGCGCTGTCACTGAGATTTGATCAGTTTCAGGGCAGCAGGCTGAAGGCATATTAAGCCGATTCTCAATCCCCAATCATGGAATCAAAAGCTTATGTCATATGTTGTGTGTACAGGTCATACATTTAGGTCTTGTCATGATTTAGATATGCTTAAAAGAGCCTGAAACCAACGCTAGAAAAATCTAACACCACGAAAAGTCAAGGAATAACAAATGGTAAATGGTCTGTATTTGTATAGCGCTTTAGTTGGTCCTAAGGACCCCAAAGCGCTTTACACTATACACAATCATCCACCCATTCACACACTGGTAATGGCAAGCTACAGTGTAGCCACAGCTGACAGAGGCGAGGCTGCCGGACACTGGCGCCACCGGGCCCTCTGACCACCACCAGTAGGCGGTAGGTGAAGTGTCTTGCCCAAGGACACAACGACCGAGACTGTCGGAGCCAGGGCTCGAACCGGCAACCTTCCGATTACAAATCAACGCCCAACTCTTGAGCCACGATCGCCCCACAACAGATAATAACAAGAAGAAAATCTTTAACATATTTGGATGGTGTCACGTAAAAACAGAGCAGTGACTTATTGTATGTACATACTACTTTAGGCTAATAAGTGTAATAGTCATTATGACTATTAGAGCGACAGTAAATGCCAAGGCTGTTTATTATTTTTATGGTTAACTAAATGTGCGCTCGTGAGAGTTTCCTTGTTTTGTTTTTCATACATGAAGGTTTGTTTTCACAATGAACATAAACGTAAATACATGGATTATTGTAAATAATCAGATCAGAGGTCATGGTGTTATTATCGCTTTTACATGGTGTACAGTAATCTCAGGCTTCTTTGTTTACTCAAAAAAAAAAGTGTTATGTCCTTGCAAATATTAAGTATTGGATGGGACACAAGACACCTGATTCTAAACGGACAGAGTTGCACTGAGCACGATTTCTAGCACAAAAATAATTATTGACAAATTTGTGTCTGATCTTATCTGTACCTCTGCCAAGTCTGATCAAGTATAAACCGATCACCTCTCGTGGATCTGCATACTTACTAATGCCTGATTTTGTGACAAAATCAGACAGAGTTTTGGATTTTCGCCTATTTGTAAATGAGAAAAAATGTTATACATTTTTATAAAGCTCAGGCGAAAGCCAGCATCTGAGATGCTTTTTGCTCTCCTCATGCAACAAAAGCTTCCCCAAACATTTACTGGCTAAGACAGCTTGGACTGTAAGCAGACTACAGAAACGAGAAAGCTTCTTGTTCCAAATATCTTTCTGCAAAAATATTCTGCATTTTATATGCACCTACTCATTTATAGTGCCGTACATGATCCTATATGCCCTATATTATCATTTCAAACTTGAAAGTCTAAACACCTACTTGAAAAACATGGCCCTTATTAAAACAATGTCATTCTTAGCCTGCCAATACTGGCAAAATGTGCTGAAGTCCTGTTTTAAGCAGTAGGTTATTACAGTACTATAGTATACTAGTATACTATATACACAATGCAAAACGTATATATTTTTGTGGGCAGTTTATGCAGTCATTGCTTCTCAGTAATCTGAAAGACCATCCTCGCAGCATAATTGTGTTCACTCGCAGTGATTGTACATCTGCCATTAAATGGTAAAGATAACGCCCACACTTAAACTCATTGCGAGTATCCAAGCATATCCATCCACTGAGAACAATTTGGAAACATAGTCTAATTTTAGAGCTATATTAATTTTTTTTAAAGAAAAAGAATCTGATCTCCTCCAAATTAATTAGGCAGGGTTGAGTGAATGTAGTGAATGCTGGGGGAGCAACCGGGTAATCAAAGATGGTCTTAAATCATCAGTTGTTCTACAATACCCCCGCAGCGAGCCCAATGAAAGAGTATTGGAAATTAAAAAATGACCATCATTTATTGGTCACCGCTTGAAGCCAGCCACCAGAGCAGAAGCCCGATGGCTGTTCCAAGGCCTGTTTGAGTCCATGTCCTCGCAGGCCCCCGCAGTCACACCAAGATTAAGAGCTCTGCCTTTCCTTATGAAAACACAGTTTCTGGGGCGATTCCAAGAAGCGGAGTCTCTCTTAAAATCAGAAAATGGGCAGTAAGACAAAAGGCTGTGAATAATTTACACTAAATAAACACTTTCTTCAGAAGAGTTATAGTTACTGTTTTAGTGTATGCAGCATTTAGTACCTTTTGAGTTTGTCATACTGTACGTGCGTTTTTAATCACATATCTGGATTATGCATGTGTTGTGCACAAATTTGATGGAGCAATTGGACTCAAGACCTTCTTGCTGTGAGGCAACAGTGCTAACCACCACGCCACCCAAATTTAATGTAAAGACGTAAAATCAGGATGGGCTAAAAAGTAAAATGCAACATTGTAACGGGTGATATAGACCAGCTCTTTTCTAGTCCCATGTTGCCTCTTCACACACATGAACATGCACACTGCATATTGAATGTACATGAACATTCAAGATGCAATATGGTTTCTTCCTTAAAGACACTTTGATGTGAGGACTGCAGGAGCGACGGATGGGCCACCAAACTTCCAATTATCAGACGACCATTCAACTGACTCTGAGCCACAGATGCTCAGACACAACATAAAAGACGAGGCTTCTGTCTCCTCTTATTCTTCAGACATTTTGCATCATATGTTCATTCCTCCTGTGCATCCTCTACATGCCCTCCTCCTTTCTGAGGAGATGTTGTTAGCAGTTGTGTACACAATAACTGCTGGGCAACAGTAGGGTCACTTTAGGAAGGAAGCATAAAATTACAAAACAAGAAGTAGATTGCAGTTGGTGCATGGACACACACACGGACACACACACTATACATTATATTGACATCCAGCACATGTGAACTGGTTCCTACATGGAAAGCTCTACTCAACTGAGCAATACAGCTGATCATTCAGAAGTGCCAACCTGAAGCTTAGGGCACAAAGAAAAAAAACAACAACAAAAAACCCCCCCGCAGAGATCAACAATCCCGTTCAGCTGACTCCACCTTATGACCCGGCCAAAACAAAAAGTCCCTTTTCATTTACATGGAGGGGAGTCAGCTGGCAATGTTTCACACCATGAGACCTTGGCACAGGCTAATGGACATTCATGCTCTCGCTGCAGCTGGCATCAGTTCCTTTCTAAACCTATGCAAAAGGTCCAGTGACGCAAGGTGGAGTATTTTGGGATGAAATGCGTGGGTTCCCAGAGAGGGACTGGATGAACACGATTCCTTCCTATTCCAGCATTCCAGTGGAGAAGTTATTTTTGGGCAATGCTTTACAAGGCATCAGGCACAGTGGAGAGAAATACCACACAGTTGGAAGAAATGAGTGCATGACACATCTGACACTGTATGAGGTCCTGCCACCAGGGATAGGTGCTAAAACAGCTATATCCTACATATAGCCATTGCAAAGCTTTTGGCTGGAGAACAAGTCTAATTTTGTGGGTGTGATATTGTTCCCCACTTCTATAAAAGATCAGCTTCACAGCTTGTGGCATGTCAGTGACTACAGAAGCCATCCCTGATAGTACGATTATATTACAAACTTCTAATGTGATAATACGAAGACTATTATGCATATCTGCTTTATTTACACTGATGAATTAGATTACACCGGTGGTTTTGCAAATGAATGTTTGTCTTGCATTTTCTGCAAGCTAGAGATGAATAACAGGGCACAAGAATCAATGTGAACAGAACAAACACCAGAATCTGTTGGCTCAGGAAGCCACTACACATAGCAAATACAGGAGGACACTTTTTTTCTTTTCTTTCTCCAATTCATATCTTCTCTTGCACACAGAGGCTCATTACATTATCAACACCTTCCTGGGCACAGTGCCATGTCCTAGATTTACACAGCACACCTTGCACACTTCACTCACATACTCAGAGCAAGAGAAGAAAAAAAACAAAGAGGCCATCATTCCTTTAAAACTTTTTTTCTGTGGTTCACAAGCTACCAGTTTCCGGGTTTCCTGTTGCAATGCTTTATGCGAATCTTGCATTTTCTCTGTTCCTGGGTTTCATGTAAAGCGATCCTGGCACGCTACTGTTCCGGACCATCTCGAGCGATCCATTACTCAGCCGTGCCAACTGCACCCTTTTAAGTATTCCAGCTTTGGCAGCTTGTAGAACAGGCACACAATCAGAAATTTCATCCCAGGTGTCTCTTGTGGTGCATGTTTCTATTACAAATGAGTGATTTTTCTTCTTTCCCAGTGTCCACATGCATAAACATGCCCTGTTTATACCCTGCGTGGATAACCATTAAGTTTACATCTCCATCAAGTCTGTGTCTCAAAATTAAAATATTATGAAACACGGTCGATGGCTAAAGGAGAGGCCAGTGTATATCACTCATAATAACCTGCGAGCAAAATAGGTAATTTCACCATGTGGGTTTATTTAAATGTGTTTGGCCCCAGGCTTTCAGAACTGAGCCAATGGAGATTCTGATTGTATTCAGACAAGGACAAATGGGCACAATGCATTCATTGAAGCTCATGCAATAATTAGCTCCCGTCAGGCCCAAGAAAGGTTGACGGTTGAGTGGTTGAAATATTAAAGTTAATAATTAGAAAAGGGGGGGGGAAAAAAGAAGGTGAGGGCCAAATGTGAAACATGACACAGCTGCTTGGAGTCTAATAGTCCCCTCTCTGACATGGTGCTTGCTCAGTGGCTAGTGAGAAGGTGACACGAGGTGACAAGTGCTCGGGCGGATTTTAGAAGTGGTTGAAGTAAGGCTAACCTAACTCACTTTTTCCACCCTGTGTGTTTGTGTGTGTGAGCTATGTGCAAGTGTGAGAGTGCAGTAAGCCACGGTGCTCCACAGCTCGTTCTCCTAATCGTGCGGAAACTCAGACTACTTACAGGAGCAATGAGGGAGGTAATGAGAAAGTAATTTTTACTAATTTCAGCCAGCTCTACTTCCATTCTGTATGATTGTGTGTGCCGTCTGCATCATTACGGGCAACATCTGCAACGACTTGCCATGCATACACCACCAAGAAGGCTGAAAAAAAGAGGGAAGAAAAGAGAGCGACAAGGAGAGGAGAAAGACAACAAGCTGGTGAGTGAGTTTTGATGTGGCTTGAAGAAAACAAAGCCTGCCAATCCTCTATGCTCATACTGCCTCCTGTTGTCGGGATTCTTACTCATCAAGGTGGTTGTGGTCTGAGACAATGAAACCCTCTGCCGAGATGTCGTTTCCCCCCCTTCTCCCCACAAGTCTGTCGCCAAGCAGCTGCCGCTAATCTCTGTTAGCAGAGCCCCACTAAACAGCTGACTACAGCCTTTAATCTGGTCCCACCACAATCATTACCTCCGGAGCCAGGAGCGGGATGGCTAACACAATTGCAGAAGAGTAAACAAATGGAACCCGATTTGTGTCCATTTGTCTGTCATTCCTCTAGCTTTCATGTAATCTCATTTGAATATTTGTTGAGGAGCCAAAGCTGCTATCGTTTCATCAGGCTGTTGCACACGTGTCCTTGCCTCGGGCCTGTATTTGCGCAGTCTGCCTGATCGCCCACATCCAGTTGTGGCAATCTTTGTTTGCTTTAAAATGTTTGGCCAACTTGAAGCTCTTTGAGCTTCAGGTTTTCCTTGTGCTCTGTTTCACCTTTGGTCCCCAGGAGATCAAAGAAGAAGCTTCTCCTAAGCGTGAAAGCAAATTTCTTCAATATGGTATAACCTCGTCTAGGCAACTGGAGCTCCTGGAGCTCCCCAATTCAACGCTGACTTCTATTTGATCTATAATTTTGCACTGCTCTACCACTGACTATATTTAAAAGATGATGGCACCCACTGGTTTCTCAACTCTAGAGAAAAAGTTATTTTTAGCCGTTATCCTTTATAGACCTTTCAGTATCTTTTCAAGGTCTTCCACAGTATTCAATCGCTCTTTTCAAAATAAAAACTGATATTCTACTTGATACTGATTCTGGTCATTCTTCTTTCATAGATCTGCTGGACTTGACCAACTCATTGAGCACATGGAGCACTGTGCAGAAGTCAAGGGTTTGGCTCTTAACTGGTTTAAATATGATATTAAGCAAAGAACCTTCCCAGTAAACATTGGAAAATACTCTTGTGTGTCAGCTATTATGACATCTGGAGTTCCACGGTGGTCTGTCTTGAAACCTGTTCTTATTTTCTTTGTACATGCTCCGTCAAATTCTTCACCAATGTGACAAAGTGGCACATTGGTAGGCTTAAACTTATTTACCACTTTAACCTTTAACATATTGATAATTTATCCCATGTATTTTACAGGTGGCCATAATGCTTTAGTTTAGACATTGCTGGTGTAACTTTTCTATGCATACTATCCCGGGTTTGTTTATGGTGGCATTACGTTACAATTTACATTCATGGATATGCTTTTAAAGTAAATACTGCTGAACCATCAGGAGATTTGAATTTTCTTCTGTTGACAGGTAAATGTCTGGTAAATTATGTTTGCTTATGTCGCTTTGGTTATACTTACTTTTGTTTGTCCCTTTGTTCAGGTCCTATACCCAAAACAGGTGTGTGGGAGGGGCTAGCCCAGCACTTCCTGTTTATATAGGGTCGTGACTGCATCACTGGGTACAACCAAACGAAGGGTTTTTCCTTTTGTATAGTGATGTTTATTTTCTTAAAAGTAACCTTTTGAATTGCACTGTATGCAGTGTTTTAATTTTCAAACCATTTGGCTGTGTAAATAAGTTTGTCAATTGGATGAATAATTTATTCCTGTTTCTTTGTTTAGATTGTAATGTTTGGTCTAACCTATTTCTAAATGGTAGAGACTAATGAGGTTCATTTTTGTGTAAAACAAGTGAGATTTTGACAACCAGTGTTGTGTTAAGATGGTAGAATGGAGATGCCAGGAAATAAAGTACACTTAGAAGACGTATGACCAGTCTGCTGATGCTGTCTACTTATCACTTGCTCTATACTACCTCACAACCAACATAACATCTTTTTCCATGACTATGCAGGTGATTTGCAACTATATTTAATTTTCAGTTCACTGCTTCATAAGAAGGCTCAATGAATGCATTTTGGATATAGAAAAAAATTGGATGTACCACAGTTCAGCAGAGGTCCTATTGTGTGGCTTTCCAATATCAACCAATAGGTTGATGGTTAGCCTGGGGTTTTTAACTCCTTTTATGAAAAACTTGAATTGAAAATCTTGCAAATTTATTAAAAATAAAAAAATAAAACGAAACATCTACATACATATTCACAGCCTTTGTTACATACTTTGTTACAGTACCTTTGGCAGCAGTGAATGCCTCAAGTCTTTTTGAGCACGATGCTGCCAGCTTGGCACACCAATTTTTAGGCAATTTCTCTCATTCTTCTTTGCAGAACCACTTAAGCTTCATCAGGTTAGATGGGGAGCGTTGGTGCACAGCCACTTTCAGATCTCTTTATAGATATTCAGTCAGGTTCAAGTCTGGGCTCTAGCTGGGCCACTCAAGGACATTCATAGAGTTGTCTTGAAGCCATTGCTTGTTTATCTTAACTGCGTGCTAAGGGTCGTTGTCTTGTTGAAAAATTAATCTTTGCCCTAGTTGGAAGTCTAGAGCACTGGAGAAGTTGCCATCAAGAATGTCTCTGCAAAATGCTGCATTCATCCTTCCCTGGATCTGAAAAACAGCCGCACAGCATGATGCCGTCACCTTCCATGCTTCACTCCAAGGATGGTATTGGTCAGTCAGGATGCTTCAGGCCACAGAGTTCCAATCTCAGTTTCATTTGTTTGATCCGAGTAGTCTTCAGGTGCCTTTTAGCAAACTCCAGGCAGGCTGTCATGTGACTTTTACTGAGGAGTCTGGCCACTCTATCATCTAGGCCTTATTAGTCGAGTGCTACAGAAGCCATTGTCTTTCTCAAAGGTTCCCCTCTCTCCACATAGAAACACTGGAGCTCTGTCAGAGTGACCATCTGGTTCTTGGTCACCTCCCTGATCGTTCAGAGTGCCCGGAAAGAGTCCTGATGATTCCACATTTCTTCCATTTATGAATGATGGAGGCCCCTTGGATCTTTAACAGTGTAGAAGCTTTTCTGTATCTTTCCCACATCAGTACCTCAATGCAATCCTGTCTCGGAGAACTACAGACGATTCCATGGCTTTCATGGCTTGGTTTGTGCTCTGACAAAAATAGACAGGTATGTGTCTTTCCAAATCATGTCCCAAAAACTGAATTTACCACAGGTGGACTCCGATCAACTTGTAGGAACACCTGAAAAATGATCAGTGGAAACAGGATGCACCTGAGCTCAATTTTGAGTGTCATGGCAAAGGCTGTGAATTCTTATATATGTGTTATATTTTTGCTTTTCTTTTTTTTTTTTAAGTTACAAGAACTTCAAGCAAACATTTTCACTTTGTCATTATGTGGTAATGGGTGTAGAATTTTGAGTTGAAAAATGAATTTAACCCATTTTGGAATAAGGATACAACATGACAAAATGTGGAACAGGTGAGACGCTGTAAATACTGTCCAGATGCATTGTATATGGGAGCAACACATCTGCTTATAAGTACTAATTAAGGGAATCAAATCAAGGGAATTATCCAGAGATTTTTTTGTACCAGTAAACATGGGAGTCTATAGGAATTTACTGACATTTGGAGCCAGCCTGAAGTGGTTAGAGGATCAGTTCTGGAAGACCAGTCACTAGATGAAGGGCACAGTTTTTGGCACTTCCACCTTGACTTTATTTCCTCATCTATCAGTTAGTGTTACTGTTGCTAGATTTAGCAACTTTACATACTACTGGATAGTTTCCAACACAATATTTATTTTAAGTATTCTACTGCTTTGCAGTGACTTCTTGCTCTTCTGGCACAGGAGCACCGCTCTCTCCCTCTGTTGTGTTCATTTGGTGAGGAAAATTTCAGGCTTCAAAGAGTGACAGTGAGCACTCATGCACTGGCTGTAAGAAGAAAGTATGAGAATTTCTGCCGCTTCTAACTTTCTTTCAGAGTTATCCTTTATGTGGCAGAAATCACAGCATAGTCATTGTCTTTAACTCATTTGTATGGTGATTTTGTCGTGCTTCTAAAATCAAACAAGTCACTGTAGGCCCCCCAGCCCTGCTGTGCAAACCCCTCGATTTTTCAATGCTTATTAATAACAAAGGCTAAAAGAATATTGTATCTGGGACAGCTTAATCATTTTATTGCCATATATGTATATCAAACTCCCACAATGCAGCGCCCGTTTGTGATAACAAACCTCAACACATATAAACCTCTCTCAAGCATTGGTTTACATGTCAGAACCAGACAAGTTCATCATGTAACGTGGTCCTGCAGCACAGGCAATGTTTGCTCGACTTGAATCACAAGTCTGTGGTTTGTTCCCAGTTCCTATATGAACGTCTGATTTGACTCCTCCACCATGAGCACATGAGGGAACAGGTGCCCGTGAAATTAAAGTCAGGGGGCTTCAGAAGTGTGGAAGGAAATGCAGAGAAACCCCTGTGCTGCAGACTGCAGATTACCTCTATATGGCGTGAGGGCCACTGGAGAGCTGAGGCAGCCCCCTGTGAGGAACCCACAGGGAATATGTTACCAGCAACTTGACAATGACATCTAGACATTTTGTTCTTCGCTTCTCTGAGGGGGGAAAAAAAACTGGACTTGTTTGGTGATCACAGGGGTTTTGATGCTTGCTGTGTTATCAGAAGATGCAGTGCTTTGCCATTATTGAGCCCCTGCGCTTATTATAGATTCCATTAAGATGGCAGTTAAATTGGATGTCCCCATCAGCTCTGGAGCATGTTGTTTGTTTTAGAGAACGGGATGCTGAGTCACAGAAGTATTATTAAGTCTTTCAGAAGATAACAGATGAATTAAAGCAACAAAGCGAGCAAGAGGCTGCTGGCTTTTTTCCCCAGCAGCTTTATTAAGAAAATGAGAACTCAAAACACTGTTAAGGCATAATCTATATCTAAGATAAATTAGTGTTATTTAAATGATTTTTTAGTTTAGTCTTAAAGCTTGTTACATCAATGACTTGAATATGTGATGTCAAGCAATGTGGCAGAGCAGTGGTGCTGATAACAGGCAGGAGGACTGATACTGACGGTACTTTAGTCAAGGAAAAAATGATCACTTCAGTTTGTTCAAAGTAAAAGATGATGAAATTGGGGGGGTTTTGACAGAAGATTCTACAATATGTGGAGAAACAGAACATATATAGAAAAAAAACAAAACAATTTCAGTATTAAAAGTGATTTGTTTATGAATCTATGTGCAAAAGAAAAATAATTAATTTGAAGACACAAGTTTGCTTTTTTCCCCCCGCAAAGAACGGCATTGCAAGGCTAGATCAACCTCTATTACACAATGCAAGACTTAACATGGATTGTGCATGCAATGGCCTGATCAAGTTCCGGTCTACTTTGCAATAAGCTTTTGTAATGAGAGCATAATTAGAAATAAGGTGCAAAAATATCGCCGGTTACATCATCCATACTGTTGCATCCCCTAAAGACTAAATGCACTTCATCACCAGTAGCTGAAGTTATACAGTGATACAGTTTTACTGGGGGGAAAACTTTTAAAGTTTTTTCTTCTTTTTTAAAGTCGAATCTCAGAATCTTTCACATCTTGTAATTTTTTTGCCTTATGAAATTTCTCACAGGCCTGGAGAAACTGCAGCACTATTGAGGAGGAGGCCTTGGCTTTGCTGTGGGCACTTCGGCACTTCAAAGCGTATGCCAGTTCCCTTTTCCGACCCTTTGGGTATGGCCGGTGTAAACATGTGATGTAGAAACACGGCAGGTTTAAAGAACTGGGCCAACATTGCCCAAACGTAAAAATCTGTCATAAGAAAGGTCAGAAAAATGTTGTTGCAGATGCCCTGTTGTGCTTTTATGAGTAATGTCACCTTTTAGGTGCCATCTTTACACAGTGTTACATCCTGTTTATTGGTGTTTTCTATTTCTATCTCTAGCCTGATCAGTTTATTGGTTAGCACCTGTCCTGGCTTGCATGGGGGCGGTGTGCGTGTGTGTCTGTATATGGGGGTGGGGGGTCTATAAAGGCTGGCTCTTTGTTTAGCTCTCTCTCCTCTCGTCCTGCTGCTGCAGTATCTTTAAGGTGCTTGTATATCTTTTTCATTTATTTATTCATCTTCTCTACAATAAAAGTCATACATTAGCACTTCTCCCTGGAGTTTGTATTTGGTGTTTGAGCCACCTGCAACGTAATTGCCTGAATTCCAGTATATTCATGATGCTATTTTTTTAACTCAAGTTTAAACTACTGTTATTTGTTTGAAAGTGAAATCGAATCGGAAAGAATACATAGTTTTTACCATTAATAGTAGTAAGATTAAAAAGGAGCACTAAGTCTTCCAAAGGTGAATCAATTCCAAATCAGGACAGGAGAAACAAATCCTCCAAATCACAACAGCACTGTAACTACATCTAAATACGATAGCCGACTAAATACTTACCCTTCAAGTTGCAGCAGACAATTTCAAATGACCTACTACCTGACCCATGATAATGAGATAAGAGGCACTTCCAGGATATTTCACACATTTCACCCCAATTTGAAATTGATATCAAACAAAACCTTTAACAGCAATTTCACAGGATCATCTAAGGAAGCAGCTCAAATGATGAGCAGGAAAGAAAACCTCATTCTAATTCTTCTGTAACGTACTATTTCTTTCTTTGAAGCCCAACAACAACAATAGCTCCGAATACACAGTAATCTTGTGGCACTCCCATACAACCGATCTGATTTTTCCACTGCAGCTTTCAAGACATTTTCCTTGCATGGCTGAGGTAGGAGCACATTGCAAATGAAAGATTAGTGCGATTGTGTTACATTATTGTGAGGTTCCCCTCTCAGCTTAGGCTGATTTGTGAGCCTGTTCAGCAATGTTTCTGGCACACTCCCTTTGTAATAGATGTACTGGGCCTTGAATTGTTGTGCAGTAGAAGCAGTTCAATTAATACAGCACCACCATAAAATAACTATTGAAATGACAAACGGGTAAATGAATAAGCATTTGCCTCTGCAGGCGCAGCGAGGGAGTGCGTGTCTGCTGAAATTTATGCCCGCAAATCAAGCGCTTTTGGGGACGATGATGCCGTCAACTAAATATATCCCGCTGTCGCACACAAGAAGGGGCAGGTAAAAGATGGACCCGTTATCTCTCTCACCATCGACTGATGATGGCTCATTTGAATATTTACAGCTGCATCTAAGGTAGGTAGAATGATCTCCTATCATTAGGCCACAGCCCTTCAGTGTAGCATAAAGATGCATCAAAGACAGCGGGAGAGAAAAAGAAAAAAGACATTGGCATGCACTGTGCTCAGCTCTCTCGCACAGTGAGAGACAGAAAAGCCCCAAGGTGCCTGATGCACCTAGTTGACCGTGTGGTGGGATGGAGAACGCCCTCTTGCTCTTGTCAATATTCATTTCCAGCAGCATTGACAAAAGCTGCAAGGATAAATATGCAAGAGGGCTGAAGGAGGGAGAGTCAGAACTCCTGGTTTTAGTCAACAGGCCCACAGTGTTCGCTGCATGTTGATTAAACACTCAAGTGCAGGATGACTAAGTCATGTCTGACAACTGCGGGGTGAATAAGACTTTTTTTAATTTACACTCTGCCACATCCAGGAGGTTGTCTTGTCTTAGTCATGGCTGCTGTTTTTGCTCGCTTTAATTGGACTAAGACGTTTTTGACTACCCAAAGCTGGTTATTTTTGGTATTGCATGTCACTGCTGGTTCTAAGTATATTATTTGGTTGTGCTTGTCTTGTGACATTTCCCTGCAAGATTTAATGGCTATCATTTGCAGGGCTAGGGACTGCTCGAAAAAACAGAAGAGACACAAACTCAAAAGAGAAAAGGGTCAAGGTGAGTTCATCCTGCCATCACCTACCAGAAAAAAAAAAACAGAAAACAAAAGCGATCAAATCACCCTACACAGTTTCCCTTTCAGCAGTGGCTTGTAGGAAAATGGATGGTGTCCAGAGTGTAGTTCACATGGGTTTCAATTAGCAATGTCTAAATGAATTAAGAGGTTTAAAGCCATTGCTGTTCTAGAGGTGGTATTAACCTGGTGCTTCTCATTAGCCACCCCTGGCTGATAAAGAGTAAGGGGAGCGGTGGTGCAGACAGACACCTCGTGCTGACAACGGGTGACAGAGTGGATCACACTGCCTCATGAATAGTAATGGCCGCCAACTTGTCCCACTCTCCCCCATGTGAGAAGTGACGGATTCTTGTGTCAACAGGGCCCATGGCTAGGGAAAAAAAGGCTTGACAACAGACTGAGATATTCTGGAGAAAGGAAGACTGGTAAGGAGAGAGAAAGAGACAAAAATCCAGTCCTGACATGAAGGCTGCATCATAAGATTGTTTGTCAGTCAGAGCCACATTCATCGCCTCCCTGAGAGCGAGTAAATAAACACTGGGAGTGAGACTGGATTGCTACCTGGTGCCTTCAGGGTGCAGAGAGAGGTGTTGGCGTGTCTCTGTAAATCAGGCTAAGCAGCTACTCTTAATGCACTCCCCAAACCGTCGATAAGGAAAAGGAGAGGCGAACGCTGCTTTTCTGAAGAGTGATGTCACTGATAACCTGGCGGGCACACACTCTTCCCGACTGACCAGGTCTCGGCCAGTCAATAGCAGAACAATGCCACGCTTGGCAAATGCACCGGTGAAGGGAATGTCAAATAAGCAGCGAGAGACCGAGCTGAAAAAAAGTATAATGGAGTCAGAAGTGGCAGAAATAACAGTGATATCCTTCACATGGCGACCACCTAAAGCTCTTGTAGATGGAGGAGTCCTACTTGCAGTGAAATGGCACCTCTGCTCTCATTTTTCAGCATTTCTTTAATGAAAATCTCCCTCCTCCACCTTTAAGAAGAGACGGAGGAGGTTACTGAGAGCTGGGCCCTGCACCTGTTTCTTCTGAACTCCCCTCGGCCGCGGACAGAGTTTGGAAGTAGGTGTGGTTACAGGTAACAAAAGCAGTCACTGGTCAAATCTGTCAATAGAGGCCAGTCATGACAAAATAATGTGCAACATGTCTTGGGTCTTTGAAGAGCACAGCACAACAGTTTAAAAAAAATAAAAATGACTCCTTCCAACCACAGTCACTTCATCCTATTTTAAACTAAGCCCTATTTCCACACGGCTGCCATGTGTATTTCTCACACCCAGGACAAAATTATCCCACAACATTTCCTCTGCCACACAAAGAAACCGTGACCAAATAATCCAATAAAAATATAAAACTTAAAAATAAAAATCCATTCCTGCACACATGCTGTCCTGCTGTTACCTGAATGCAAAACATCTAACTTGCCTTGTGGCCAAGTCACTGGTTAGCGTTTTCAATGCCAGTCCAATGATCATGGTTAAGTCTCCCATGGCACACATTTGTCCTCTGTCTTCATATTTATTCAAATATTTTATTTTGTATTTTTCCTAAGACAAAAAGAACTTCTAACTCACTCATAACCTCTTATTCACATTTAGCATCCTGCTTGCCAGCTTGTACCAATAATAGGTACACAAACAAATAAAAAACACATTTACAGCAGTGATTTTTGCCACAGCTCTAGGCTGAGAGCGTTTTAGTTCAGTCTACATTTTTTTGTGTTATTACTATTTAAGTTGTTATTCTTATATCAGGTTTGAGGACTAGATTAACTTAGTGGTAAATAATAATAATCGCATCAGCAATTTTGCCACAGTCAAGCAGCTCTACCTGTCAGTTGTGTCCAATAAATTCATTTATCCAGTGTTGCATCCATGGATTTTTTGTGTTTCCTGATTGGAAAACTACTGACAGCAGCTAGTACTACCCCTCGGCCTCCTAGCAGATACGCCTATGGTATCAATTTGAAAATCCTACATCACCTTTTTCTCAAGTATAGCATTCACGAGATTTTCAGAAAACTTGACCTCTGACCTTGAGGTCAAGGTAACTGAGATTCCACCTCATTTGAGAATTTTAGGAGATGCACCTATGGTATTAATTTCAAAATCCTCGGTGACTTCCTTCTCGAGTTACTCCATTCACAAAATGTTCAGAAAACTTGACCTCTGACCTCTGACCTTGAGGCGAGGTCATTTAGAGTCAAACTCGTGCAAGACTTTTAGTAGATGCACCTATGGTACCAATTTGAAACTTCTACATCGCTTCATTCTCAAGTTATGGGATTCAAAAACGTAGGCGTCCACGCCACCCGCCCCTATCAGCCTTTTACAGCTGAGCGGTAAAGACAATTAGACCAACAATAAACAGCAGAGGTGCATCTCTCAGTGATTTTGGGGAAATGCAGCCAAACAAAAACAAAACAAAGAGGCAGGGATTATGAGAGCATCAATCATCGAACCTCATTTAAGAATTGGATTTGTGAAACGCTACTATTCACATATTTTCACATTCATTTCACATTCATCAGTCATACCTCAACCTGTATGCTAACAGACAATAATTACAAAAGTTTAAAAAACTAAAAACCTTCAAGGGGACCCATTATGCTAATTTCCATTCCCGTGTATTTAATTCTTGGACTAGAGTTGATTTGCAAGACTCACATGTCTCATACTGGGCCTTTGTTCTTCTGCTGTCTGAGTCAAGCCCCTCTCCCTCCTCTGCTCCCAGCCAGAGGTGTATGCGTGATATGACCATATTATAATAATCCCTTCACATAATTTGCTACAGAGCCAAACTGCCTGAAACTGAGTGTTTATAGCAGTCTTAAGCCGGAGCTTTTGGATCATGTGGACTGATTCTACTGATGCTGTCCTCCTTTGAAACTTTGGCCAAGTTCACATTAGCATCCTCCATTATAATAGCATATACATGGCAGAAAAGGGGGTTGGGGGGGGCATGATCAGTGTGATATCTTGCCTAGTTTGATGTTAGACTGAATTTGGGCTGATGTTAATATCCGACAGGTGATGCTCATGTGTATTCACAGGTAGCAAGTGGCCATCCTGCGCCCTGCCTCCTGCATGCGCTACTCAGGCGTCTCCCTCAACAAGAACGCTAATGCAAAACATCTCCTATGTGCAAGAAGTAACAAAAAATTCCTTGAACATGTTTTGGAGTTCAGTTGTGTTAGAGGAGAAGGAAAATCAGCAGTAGATTCAATTCGTGAACTATATGTAGCTGATTGGTCTGTAAGGGTCAGATTACTTGTGTGGCAGCTCTTGACCGATTAACTACATTTGACCAAATAGTAGTCTTGTCACATGGTTTTAGTAGGAAATCATTTTTCAAATATTTCCACAGTCTTAAATTTAAGTGCGTTGCTGGAGCAGCCACAGTCCCAAAGACTGCATACATAATGTACTAATGTTTCACACCTCTTTTATGACTGCCTGACATGTCACATCCAAAAAGATCTCTTTTGTGAAAGAAAACACTGTTGTTAATATTGGATCTCCCTCCCTCTAGACTTTCCTTATCGCAGACAAAATGTGCTGCAAGACTGACATATACTCTGTATATTTTATATATTTTATTATTATTATTATTATTATTATTATTATTATTATTATTATTTTATTTTTTTACTATTTAATTTGTAAAAATGTGTATACACACACACACACACACACACACACACACACACACACACACGTAGGAAAATATTTAGTATACACATCCAGAAATGCATACACTATTATATATTGTACATATATTTATTAGTTTCAGGTTGGCCATTCTTGTATTTTGCTCGTTTGTGTTGTTGTGTTTGCACATCTCTGTTGCTTGTGGGGCTCGCACACAAGAATTTCACTCGCATGTGCTGTGCCAGTGTGCCTGCACATGTGATGTGACAATAAAAAGTGATTTGATTTGATTTGATCATGGTGCTGTTTGTCAGACAGCCCTCAGACGGAATATTTTCCCCCCCAATCAAATTGGAATGAACTATATTTTCAGGCTATTTGTTGTCACAAAATCACCCATTCTTCATATGGATGTGATATGTGCCTTGTCCCAGCTGTCAAAGGCTCAGTGGTGGCAGAATGTATTCATATCTTAAATGAATGATAAAGTATGCTGCAACAGCTCAAAACCGATGCTATTTGGAAAATAAAATGGTTTCAATAGTTGAAGAACTGTGGCCGTTGAGCAATACTCCTCTAAAGCTTGTGACAAACTGCAGTGATGCACGCTCCATTAGATAATCTTTGACTCAATTTGTTTCTAAATTTATGTTTCTAGTCGTTTCAGTGAGTCGAAAGGAAGGAAAATGTTCCCTTGAATTGGATTTTTACAGCAGAAAAATGATGGGATGCTAATCTAAAAATCTTAAAGACCATATTAAAAGCAATGCCAAGACATTTGCTCAGCAGTGTAATTTATCATGTGCAATTTTTTTTTAAATTTCCATATTAATGTGATCACTGTACACACACACACACACACACACACACACACACACACACACACACACACACACACACACACACACACACACCCACACACACACACACACACACACGTCATAGCTGTTGATCATAGGCATTTGTAGACAAATTGAATATTTTGGGTTGCGTATGTTTATGTGCCTGTATTACTGCAGTTGTGGGGACATTTGTTTATATAATACTATTATGAGGACTTGGTTTAAGGTTAGGCTGTAAACAAGTGGCTAAGAGTCCCAGAAATGATTATAAACGGGTGTAATGTCCTCTGTTGGAAATATTAGACGGTATGTGTGTAAGAGAGACTATGTTGGGGTAAAGGATAACGGGGGATCATTATGAATTCTGAAAAGCTTAGCACGATTTCCGGCATCAATTATTCAAGTGTACAGCCTGTTTTTTAATCGCTCTCCTATTGTCCGCTAAACGTCCCAAATCTCCACAAGAAAGAAGACCGAATGCATGCTCAGCAGGAAATGATAACATGCATCTACCTCAGGCATTTTTATTCATTTTTTAAGCTTATATGATCTGGCAAACAGGATGTACTTTAAATCATTCTGATTATCTTTCAAATTTAAGGTAACACCCAGAAAGCACTGACAAATAAAATAAGATGTTTTAGGGTTGTACTCCTCTTCTAATACTAAGACAGGATCCTAAATGCCTCTGTATTTACACTTGCTGTTTAGAGTGCATGAGTGCTTTCACACCACAATGTACAGCTACATGCAGTGCAAGATGGTGTACTCACAGCGGTCAAAAAGCACACTGTACACTTCTCACCAAAGCTCTTGTCAATGTTTTTCCGCTTTTTTGGCTACACAGCAGAAATACAAGGACCACCACAGACTATACAAAAGAGATAGAACATCCATCTGTCCCTCAGCCCTTAGATCTATGGCCTCAGTAAACACTTTCTTGGTAACTTTATGCACTCAGTCTGGTTTCAACTCACACTGAACACAGCCTGATTCCAATTAAGTTAAGCCGAGGATGCTTTCTCACTCAGATCTGTTCATCTCTTGTCCAGTTTCAAAACACTAAGATGGTAAAAGTTAAAAAAAAAAAACGCTTATCTAGGGGCTTCACAAAAGGAAATTCCCTGACCATCATATTTAATATACAATACATGTGACCACCCACCAATTTACAGCTAATAGTAGAATAGAGGAGATAATAGTGTTTTAATTCACTTTAGGTGAGTAAATGTTTACCAGCAGAAGTACATGAACTGAGCCAGCACATTGACAGTGACAATGCAAACATGTCAACGTTTTACTGATGTAATGTTGAACATGTTCACCATATAATTTAACATAAAGGCCTAAGTTTAACTTGTTTAGCTTACTGACTTTTTATTATTTGATGATTAGTCATTCACTTTGCAGTAATGTTGTCCAACACCAAGGTGTTTAATTCCTAATTGCCGTACACAAAAGTCCAGGTACTCTCCCATAACTTCACTCAGAATTGCAAATTTTAGCCTCTTAAAAAATGGGAAATGATCACAACTATTAATTTTGGGTGATGATAAAGGGAACAGTAATATCAGGATCCCATGGTTGAAATATTTCAGTCTGGATTAACTGACAAACCAGCACTGCCATTCCTGGAGCACCACTATTGGGGCTAAAATGACAGACACAACTTACAATAACAATCCTTCACGTTGACACTAATTCCCTAAATGACGAAGGCTCAGACCAAATTGCCCAAGTAATGTTTCCATACTTCAAAGGCTAAGTTTGTCCAGTAGTGAATCTCGGGAATGAATGTCCATTTTTTGTTGAAAATGGAATTTACTTGTTTTCCATGGAGATGTAATCCACAAAGGACTCAGTACAGCTGTCATAATACCACAATCATTTTTCACAGAGACTCAACAGCATCAATCCTCACTTGTTCACATTTAATCAATCACTTCTCCAATCTTGTTTTTTTGTCACCCACTTTATTTTGCAGTTGGATTTTGTCCACTGACAGTCAACAGTCATATCATTTATTGTCTGGTTTACAGCAAACACAGAGGTTGATGGTCTTTTTTCTTTTGAAGGGGGTGGGGGTTTACTCTTCTGAGGGAGCTGGACGGCTCCTGTTTAAGGAATCAATTTGACTGGACAGCCTTACAAATTGCATAAAGAGACAAAGTTGTCCTTGGAGTGCGCCACAATTGATTGATGGCTCAACACACTTGCACCGTAAATCCTCCCGACAGAACGGAGACAAATCAGTCGCCGGCTTCTGCTCTCCGCCCTCCTGCACTACTTACCTACCTCCCATATCTTTTCTCTTGCTGCCTCTTCTCACACAAAATGTCACAAGACTCAAATTTATTCAAAACAAAGTCAAATTTCTCCCAGCCTTTATGTGTTGACACAAATTGTGCAAAGTGTGTTGGCAACATGCAAATATGCTTATCAGACACTTTATATGTAAATTTGCAGTCTCAGAATTGAATGACAGTGAGTTTACGTTGTGAGGCTCTTACAAAATTAAAAAGCCATTCTACGTGTAGACTAGATGAAGCTGAATCCAGCACTCTTTATTAAAATCAGCTCTGCTGCCATCCTAAACAATATCATCATCTCGTGATGTGAAAAACAAGGCATTGGCCTGTACACGTTTTAAAGCCCAAAGTTATCAGTGTCTGGGAAACAATACAAGTTCACTGGGGGGTTGTTCAGTGCTAAGAAAATGGCAGTCTTCCCTGGGGAAGCCGCACCACTGTTTGTTTCTGGCAAAAAACACTGCAGGCATCTTTCTAAAGCGCCCTCTCTAATCAGAAGTGATCCGTTCACATGTGCTATCCGCTTTCCCCCTGGGAAGGGGTGTTAAAAAAAAGTGCAGTGCAGGCGGGTCAGAGACACAAGAGAAAGTAGTCGGAAATAAACATCCAGAGAGTAAAAAGAGGTTTCAACTTTAACTAGTATAAAGACTTGGCACTAAAGAGGGGTACGACAAAATATTGACATCTCGATGTGTTGTTTGCTCCTGCGAGGCGATGCCACCAAAATCAGTGCGTTTATTAAAGCATGCAATAGCTCTAACCACTCTTACTACTTCATAACTCCTTATGCTGGCACTTATCAACTAAATAAGGCTAAAGCACGTGGACATTGCTCAACTTACAGTGAATAACAAAGTCACAGGCGGAAAATTGCAAACAACAGGAAAAGAAAATTTACCAATTACTATTCATGCACATGCACACACACACATTAAAGTGAATAAATGAATAATTTCCATCATTTTAGGATTATTACTTTTTTCTGCAGTTAAACATATATTGGGACAGATGATTGTGATTATAGACGATTGCGTTGCAATCAGTGATGGGAATAACAGTGTTACAAGTAACGGACAGCAATCACTATCTGCCCAACGATCACTTTTTGGCACAACACCTGGAGCTCAGGGGAGCAAAACAATCGCGTGAGTGCTGCTGTTTGGCTGAGGAAGAATATAGCAGTCGTGGTAAGCCAATCACATGACCACTTCAAGATGACAAAGCAACAAGGTGATATATACCAGTTTTTAAATTGTGTCGATAGGCCACGTAAAACCAGAGTCATGATAAACAATATATACGCTTTTTCCTCAATAGTTTCACCACGTTTACTGACTAAGGACAGCGCTAGCAAGCACTCTCTGCTTATGACAAAAACCCCCAAAACAAAACAAAAGAAGTTTTAGGAGTGATGGAGGGAGAGAGAGAGAGAGAGAGAGAGAGAGAGCGAGCGAGTTTTGAGACGTGAGAGATTTGTGACGTTTAGCGTGTTTGTAGTGTGTAGTTAATGTGTTGTCTTGTGTAGTTAGTGTGTAGTGTTGTGGATAGTTTTGTGTTGTCTGTCAGGACAATGAGGCGACTGCTGTCTCCAGGTAGAAACAGGAGTGATACACCTGCTGCTGTCAGACCTGCAGGTATCAGGCTGTGATGTTCTCCTTTATAATGGACAGAAATATTTGGAGTGGCACAAATAATTTGTGAGGCATCTTATCGAATGCAGAACAGCTGATTGTTCTGTAAATAGTTTGCAATGGTTATTTAAAAAGGATAAAAGGTAAATGGCTACAAATAACTTTGTTGTTTGCAAAACTTGTGCATAGGATTTTAAAATTTACAATTTATATTTGAATTAAATTTATGAAATATGATTCATTAAACATGTTTGTGGTTGTTACAGTAAATGAAAACTGTAAATTCAGACACGTTAGGTTGTGCTGAAAACAATGGTACCAAATAAGGCAAATAAACAGTTTTTAAAGGTAAAATGTGGAGGGAAAATCACAAGTAGTTAAAAATGGCCAATTATACCCTGGACCCCAGAGGGTTAAAAAAATTTTTTTTTAAAGTAACGCAATAGTTACTTTTCAAGTAATTAATTACTTTTAGAATCTTGTAACTCTAATTACTTTTTCAAAGTAACTTGCCCAACACTGGTTGCAATGTATTGAGTACTGCTGAATACCTTTATTATCTCATTTACCTCATCAGCTTAGAATAGAAAACCAAGTCTACCATTAACTGGCTCACCAAAACTGGACAATAGAAGAATCGAAAAATGCTGCCTGGTCTGACCAGTCTTGATTTCTGCCACAACAATCAGATGGTATGGTCTGAAGTTGGCATAAACAACATGAAAGCATGGCTTCATCTTCCCTTGTATCAACAATTCATACTGGTGCAGTGGTGTGGGGAGTATTTTCTTCAAACAATCCCCTTAGTTCCAACTGGGGATTGTTTGTCCAGCACTTCATGACCACAGTGCACTCATCTTCTTCTTCTTCTTCTGCTTCCAGCTCTATAATGATGTCACAAAGCTCAAATCACCTAAAACTGGTATCTTGAATGTGACAGTGAGTACTCACGGTACTCAAAGTCACCAGATCTCAATCTAACAGAGGACCTTTGGGATGTGGTGGGGCTGGAAATTTGCATCGTGGATGTACAGCCGACTAAGCTGCAGAAACGCAGTGTGAGAGTATATGAACAATATCTACCAATATTTCCTTTAAAAAACAATTTCAAAAAATCACTATTAGTCCCATTTTATTAAATTGCTGCATTTAAAAAAATGGTCCTAAACAGGAATAAAATCAAACCATTTTAAAAGAATCCACCAGCACGAGTTAAAAGAAAAAAATATGCACACAAGAGGGCAGAGTGGGCAAACACAAGCTGTCTAATGAACACACAACTGGATGACACAGTGGTACCAGTGGCATTTGTGACTAAGTGGGTAACAGAGATAACAGAGTGATTTTATACTGTGTTCTCTTTATTGAGTATGATCATGTTGGTGCATCCGTACACGCAGATAAAAAAAACACATTACATGGTACTGGATTCAGCTGCTAAGATTCCCACTAAACAGGATGAAGGATCAGTAGAGATTTAAACTCTAAACGAGACACATTATGAGTAATATTATGTTCCATGTGTTTCTGCCGTTTACATCTGCGCTGTTTACATTCCACCAGATGCTAATGCTAAGCTAGCGTTAGCACAATTGAGCAGCAGCATCAATAACAGCCTGGTAGCACACCCGGACAGTGTCTTTATTGCGGCTGGGGATTTTAACCACGCGGACCTGAAATCTGTACTTCACAATTTCCACCGTAATGTGAAGTGTGCTACCAGAGGAGATAGAACGTTGGACCAGGTGTACACCAACATGGCGAATGCGTACAGAGCCCAGGCTTATCCCCACCTGGGTCTGTCAGACCATCTCTCCCTTCTGCTACACCCAATATACACACAAAAGATCAAGAGCACTGGGATTACAACCAAAACCGTGAGAACATGGCCGCAGGACGCTATTCCGATGCTTCAGGACTGTTTCCACTGCACAGACTGGGATGTATTCAAGGTGCAGGACACTGACAATCGTGTCGCATTGGACAGTTACACCTCCACTGTCTTGGACTACATCTGTTTCTGTGTGGACAATGTAACAACTTGGAAACGATTCCGTGTGTTCCCTAATAATCCACCCTGGATGACACACGGAGTTCAACAACTTATTCGAACAAGGAACAACGCTTTCAAATCCGGGGACCAGGAGGCATACAGTGCTGCCAGGGCCAACCTGAGAAGAGGCATCAAGACTGCCAAGCAGCAGCACAGGAGGCGTATCGAGGCCAGGTTTGAGAACAACACAAACCCAAGGCAGGTCTGGGAGGGCATCAGGGCTATCACGGACTACAAAAGAAGAACACCATCACCCTCAGCCGACAGTTCTACTCTGGCTGAGGATCTAAATCTCTTTTATGCCCGTTTTGACAGGGAGAACACCGACCCTGTCCTGTCCCCTCTCCCCTCAACCGACCCTGCTCCGGTCCTGAGCACTCATGAGCTGAGGCGTGTGTTCCGGAGCATTAACACCAGGAAGGCGGCCGGGCCGGATGGAGTGCTGGGCCGGGTGCTAAAAGACTGTGCTGCGGACCTGGCGGACGTCTTCACCTCTATATATAACACCTCGTTGTCCTGTTCACTGGTACCATCCTGTTTCAAAGCAGCAACCATCGTTCCCATCCCAAAACAGTCAAATGTCACATGTCTGAACGATTTCAGACCTGTGGCACTCACCCCCATTCCCGCCAAATGCCTGGAGAGACTGGTCATTAAACACATCAGAGCTGCTTTTCCACCATCCCTGGACTCGCACCAGTTTGCATACAGGGAGAACCGGTCAACCGAGGATGCGATCGCCACAGTGCTGCACACATTACTGAAGCACTTGGAACACAGGAACACCTATGCACGGCTCCTCTTTGTAGACTACAGCTCGGCTTTTAATACCATCCGGCCATACAAACTCCGTCCCAAACTCCACCAACTGGGACTTAACTCCTCTCTGTGCAACTGGATTGTGGACTTCCTCACTAACCGTAGACAGAGTGTCAGAGTGGGTAAGAACACCTCTTCCACCCTTGTGGTCAACACCGGTGCCCCTCAGGGGTGTGTTCTGAGCCCTCTGCTATACACTCTCTTCACCCATGACTGTATTTCCTCCTGCGCGTCCAATCTCATTGTTAAGTTTGCAGATGACACTACAGTGCTCGGACTTATATCCAACAATGATGAGACAAACTATAGGACAGAGGTGCAACAACTAGAGTCATGGTGCCACGACAATAACTTGGTCTTAAACACCAAAAAGACCAAGGAGATCATTGTAGATTTCCGGAAGAGGGGTCATAACAACCATCTGCCTCTCTTCATTGGCAGTGAGGCGGTGGAGAGGGTGAGCAGTTTTAAATTCTTGGGGGTAACTGTGACCGAGGACCTGTCCTGGGGCAACCATATCACCTCAGTTGTACGGAAGGCCCAACAGCGCCTCTACTACCTGAGGAGACTGCGGAGCGCACACATTCCCAGATCTCTGATATTGAACTTCTACAACTGTGCCATCAGCAGCGTTCTGACGTATGGATTTCTAGTGTGGTTCCCCAGCTGCACCAAGGCCGATCAGCAAGCACTCCAGCGGGTGGTGAAAGAAGCTGGCAGAATTATTGGAACAAGTCTGCCAGAGATCAGTAATATCTTCCCCACTCGCTGTCTGAGGAGGGTGCACAGTATCCAGCGGGACCAACATCACCCTGCGCGCCACCTTTTCCATCTGCTGCCCTCAGGGAGAAGGTACAGGTCTATACAGGCCAGAACATCCAGACTGGCCAACAGCCTGTATCCACAGGCTGTGAGGCTCCTGAACTCTCTGCCCCCCTCTCACGGACAATAACCATATCCAACTTCTTAATAGCAATGAACTGGTCTGCATTGGTGCATCATATCTTTATTCTCTTCCCCCTCCTGCCCCCCCCCCCCCTCTTTCTTAAATAGATAACTATCATATCTGATATCATATCTCACAGTACAATAATATTGAATGGGTTGCATTGTTGTATTTTGTCATGTTTCTCAGGTCTTTGTCTGAATTTCTACGAACATTATTGCTAAGGATTGTCTTATTGCATTGGAGTCACACTGGGTTAAATATGTACACTTGGGTTTTAAGGGGTATTTATTATTTTCTTCTTTTTTTTTTTTTTTTTTTTTTTTTTGGGGTTGTATGGAAGCCCCAAACGCAATTTCATTGTTCTTGACAATGACAATAAATAAATAAATACTAAATACTAAATGTGTGTTAGTGTCCTCCCAATTTTCCCACTGTAATGGATAGGTATAAATAATTAAGAACCCTGTTGCCCTGAATAGCAGGAAACCAAGGAGAAGAGGGAGGATGGAGGAAAATTAACAGCGATAAGCACTGCTTGCAGCATTTTAAAGCAACACAACATTGTCATAATAAGACCTCGTCTCTGGGAATCACCAGGAATCTCTTCTGCAAAGAGAGAAGACTTTTACATTCAATGTCTCATACTGAAAATACAGCCTTTGCTGCTGCTGCTGCTTAAATGCACCAACCTCTCCCTCACTTTAATGAGAGTGAAAAATGCTATGCTAGCTTTGGCTATTTAGAAATTTTATGGCACAAATTGTGGCATAAAGGGCACAAGTCAGATGAATGACAGACGAAGGACAGCTGCGGCATCATCCCTCCATTAAAGGCGGAAAATGACCAACTGTGGCCCGAGCAGTTAATTAGCCAGAGAGGGCCTAATCACAGTTTTGGAGCCGTGGTCCTCCCCAGGTGACACACTAATAGGAGAAGCTTGTGGAGAAGTGGAAACAAGGTAACTATTGGCTTTGGGCTTCTCATAAGAAAGGCATGACTGCGCTGACCTGTGTTAAAAGAGATAACTTTTGAATTTGGTCAGCTTTAATTTGTTTTTTGTTTTTTTTTTAATAAAGTTGTTCCACATGAGGCAGTAGTTCACCACCTGATGGTTCAAATACCCACTGAGTTGAAAGACAAATCAGCCAGGACACAAGATGATTAAAAACTGCCTGTGGAACTTTCTTGTAAACCAAGTTACAATTAGTGCTGCTCACTATACCAATGCTAAAACCTTAAAACCTTCAGGTGCTTCAGGTCATTTTGCAGCACCATCCAAAACAGACAAAAGACAATCTCCTTGCCCATATTTTGAAAATTCAGCTGCTGCTAAAACATCTAGTCCTACCCCTTTCTGTCCCATCAGTCCTTTACAGAGTCAGTCAGCTGGACCTCTTCATGGTCATTTTTGATCGTAGCATTTTATTTGTATGCTACATGGCTCTAATCCAGTCTTTAAGTGATGACCTATAAACCCTGCTTCCGGGTCCAAACTACTCTGCGTTTATTATGGCTGTAGTGTTTTTAACATGTTTTAATGCTTTATATCTTGTTCTTTTTAATCTGAACAAGCCCCTAAAAAAGGCAAGTTTTTATGACCACTATTCATTTTAAAGTTTTTAAGACCTTATATGTAACTACAACCCAGCCCATGCAGCAGTATATTTATGACTAACCTCGTGTTGTGGTTGGATTATCTCAGTTGTTCTCCTGACTTAAGTTTGGTCCGTTTACAGCATCCTGCCATGCACATACATTTGTCCCTAACCATCGGGAACCCTCACGTTAACTTTTATCGAGTGGAAAAGGTTAGCGTTCATCCTCCAGCTTAACTGTGTTTGTTTTATGCTAACATAGCTGTGTCGCTAGTGATCATGTAGCACATCATTATATACCTGCTAGTCCAAACTCAGTAACCCTACAAACGTCACTGCTGTTTAGTTTTCTGTGTTCATTTATGTTTGAAGTGATAGCAGAGCTGTACGTTTTAATTTTTTGAGAAATCCCAGAACATGGTATATCATGTTTAGGTGGAAACTAGCAAGCTAACTTGCTGCTAACTTTGAACTCCATTAAGCGCCTTGAGGCGACTTTTGTTGTGATTTGGCGCTATATAAATAAAATTGAATTGCATTGAATTGAAATTGAATTAAATTTAATAAACTCTGTTTTCATGGATGCGTGGATGTTAAACTTAATTGTTACACCTGGTAGAGCAGCCACACTGATCATTTTATTAAGGATGAAAGAATTTAGACCGTTTATAACTGTCGGAAATTGCTAATGACGTCAGACTTAAAGACCGGATTAGTAGGTATCTGCATCTGTATGATTCACCCTTATATATCATCTATATATGGTCACTTTGCTATGCTCCAGCAATCCAAGCTGGCATTGGCCATAAAATTAAAGTCGAGGACAAACCAGTGGGTGACATCACAGCGACTGTTTTCATCCCTTAGCATCAACTATCAACAAGCACCCGCCTCATGTATGCCTTTTACTTGCATGACAACTAAATAAAGACATTCCTATTAAAAACAGAAGTTACAAAGTACTGCAAGTGGTACAAACAACACACAACACACAGGATGTAGGGACACATTACTGCCAAATGTTATCTGCTCCAGCTTTCTCACATCTTTACTTTTCTCCTCCAAGACATACCAGTGGGATGTCCCCTAGAGCTGCACTTGTAAACTTCCATATTTTGACATGTTTCACACATAAAAGTAGATCCTGGTGGTTATACAGCTTCCTTAACTGAAAGCAAAAGACAGGTGCCACACATGCATTTCACAAAAGAATAATCAACCATAAAGATTACATTTTTTTAAACAAATTATTATTATTTCTTTGCAATACTGTGGCATTTGTCATGGGTAGCATTTAACGTTGACAAAGTTTAACATGAAAATATATATATATATTAATAAATATATTTATTTATTTATTGTCTGTTTCTAGGAACTTCTTAGCTCTTAATGGTCATAATATAACAGTTGTGAATAAGTAGGAGGACTGTAGAGGTAAAGGCGATGAAATCAGTAAACAACAAGGACTGTGAAGCAGTTGCATCCTGAAGTTATTTGGCCATGAATCCAGCATGTCGTGTCTGCTCAAGACAATAGAGGACGTGCACTCTCAAACTTCATCCCAAAGACATTTTACATACATGAATTAACCTCCTAGGACCTGGCGTCCACATATGTGGACATCACATTTTGGGTTATTTAGGCCAAAATACTCAATTTTGCTCTACATGGGCCTGATATCCACTTACGAGGACATTATACTGCTACTGTTCTATCAAAATTTTAAACAAATATCCTCATATGAGGCTCTTATTTTTCCTAAAAACAAAAATAAGGTAAAAAAAAATCTGGTAAATTAATTTTTACATTCATCGGGTCCCAATATGCCCAAATATCAAAGAGAAATTCAAAATGCATGTCATGGAAGAGTTCGGGTCTTAAGAGGTTAAAGACCCCCGGGACACCAAGTACACTTTACTGTGACAATCAATCAGAACAGAAAAATAATAATAATAGTAAAACTTATCTCTGCTTCAAGTACTATTAGCTATGTAATTAATGTCATCTAAAAAAAAAAAATTTACAATGAATTAGCATATTTTGTAAAACACAAACCTACACCAAAGCACATTCACATTATTAATTAAAAGCTCATGTACCATTTTTAGATTCTGGTATTAATCGGTTTTCAGTAATTTCATGTAAATATTATTTGAGTTGTATATACATGATGAAACCACGATGGATCATTTGGACGCCAATATAAAATAATTCCAATAAACACACAACCAGCCCAGAGACTTTTCCAGCATGTCCTGGCTCTGCCCCGAGGCCTCCATTAAATGCCTGAAACACTTGACCGAGGAGGTCTCTTGGTCAGATGGCTGTACCACCTCATCTGGCATAGCAACTTTACCCTGAGTCTTTCCCAAATGTCCTTGGCTTAGAGATCCTTGCATCTACAATCACTTTCTTTTCATCACAACCTGCAACTTTTGTGATCATAGTTAATGTGGCAGTTTTGGGATCCACTCTCCCTTCACCACAGCAGACCAGTATAACATTACTGCAGACATTAAGCCAATCTTTCTGTCTATCTCCTGCTGCACTCTGCCCTCACTCACGAACAAGACCCCAAAATACACTGAACAAAAATATAAACGCAACACTTTTGTTTTTGCTCCCATTCCCCATGGGATGGACGTAGAGACCTAAAATTCATTCCAGATACACAATATAACCATCCCTCCCAAACAGTGGTCACAAATCAGTCCAAATGTGTGGTAGTGGGCACATCTGCTATATTGAGATAATCCATCCCACCTCACAGGTGTGCCACATCAGGATGCTGATCTGACATCATGAGTAGTGCACAGGTGTACCTCAGACTGCCCACAACAAAAGGCCACCCTGGAATGTGCAGTTTTGTCTCACAGCAAAATGCCACAGATGCCACAAGCAATGAGGGAGCGTGCAATTGGCATGCTGACAGCAGGAATGTCAACCAGATCTGTCGCCCGTGCATTGAATGTTCATTTCTCAACCATAAGCCGTCTCCACAGGCGTTTCAGAGAATATGGCAGCACATCCAACCGGCCTCACAACCGCAGACCTCGTGTAACCACACCAGCCCAGGACCTCCACATCCAGCAGGTTCACCTCCAAGATCGTCTGAGACCAGCCACCCAGACAGCTGCTGGAACAATTGGTTTGCACAACCAAACAATTTCTGCACAAACTGTCAGAAACCGTCTCAGGGACGCTCAACTGCATGCCCGTCGTCCTCATCGGGGTCTTGACCTGACTCCAGCTCGTCGCCGTAACAGACTTGTGTGGGCAAATGCTCACATTCGATGGCGTCTGGCACGTTGGAGAGGTGTGCGCTTCACGGATGAATCATGGTTCACATTGTTCAGGGCAGATGGCAGCTGAGAATGTCCCAGTTCTTGCATGGCCAGCATACTCACCGGACATGTCACCCATTGAGCATGTTCGGGATGTGCTTGACCGGCGTATACGACAGCGTGTACCAGTTCCCACGAATATCCAACAACCTCGCACAGCCATTGAAGTGGAGTGGACCAACATTCCACAGGCCACAATTGACAATCTGATAGACTCCATGCGACGATGTGTTGCACTGCATGAGGCAAATGGTGGTCACACCAGATACTGACCGGTTCTGGGTCCCCAGACCCCCAATAGCGCAAAAAACTGCACATTCCAGGGTGGCCTTTTGTTGTGGGCAGTCTGAGGTACACCTGTGCACTACTCATGATGTCAGATCAGCATCCTGATGTGGCACACCTGTGAGGTGGGATGGATTATCTCAATATGGCAGATGTGCCCACTACCACACATTTGGACTGATTTGTGACCACTGTTTGGGAGGGATGGTTATATTGTGTATCTGGAATGAATTTTAGGTCTCTACGTCCATCCCATGGGGAATGGGAGCAAAAACAAAAGTGTTGCGTTTATATTTTTGTTCAGTGTAGTTGAACTCCCACTCCAGATCAGGTACTCATCCCTGACCTGGAGTTGGCACTCCACTCTTTTCAACTGAGAGCCATGGATTCAAACCTGGAGGTGCTTGACACTCATCTGCAAACTACCCTAGTGTGACCTGGAGGTCATGGCCCAATAAAGCCATCATCTCCAGCAGGGACAAGACCACCAAACCCTTCACCATCCACAAATTGGCTGTGCCTAGAACTTCTGTCCATAACTATTATGAACAGAATATGTAACAAAGAAAAACTTTGCCAGCAATAAGTAAGACTGAGAAGACAATCTTAACTTGACTCTCACCATGGTTATACAGGAACTAGAGATGGACCGATCCGATATTACGTATCGGTATCGGTCCGATACTGACCTAAATTACTGGATCGGATATCGGAGAAAAATAAAAAATGTAATCCGATCCATTAAATATCACGAAAGCACCTCACAAAACTTGCAACACGCCGTAACTCACCTCAGAACGTTAGCACGTCAGAGCAGTATGCATCACGTGATAGAGCGGCTGTGGCATGCGGGACCTGTCGGTGGTCTGGATAGCATTTGGAGCTTCGCTAGCAACCCAGCATTTCATCTCCGACAAAGTTATCCCGAGAGAAGTAAAGCAAGTGTGTAAGTCCATCTCTGAATGTAAAGCATTCCTGCGTTAAGCTTAACAAGCGATATATGGAGCGACTGCCTCTCCTGCTGCTACTTCAATCATGAAACTGCTTAACGATCAGCTGATCGGCTTTTCTGTCGCGAGTCCGTCTCTCTAGTTTGTTTTTGGCCCACTTTGCACCAGAAAGAGTAAACCAGCGGCTGAACAACAGCAGCACGTTTAAGCTTGATCAGCTATTGTTAGAATGTATTTAATATTACTTTCTACTCCAGGATCTTTTTCTACGTAGCTGACGGCTGGTAACTGTGCAGGGGCGGATCTAGCAAAGTTTAGCCAGGGGGGCCGATAGGGCATTAACAGGGAAAAGGGGGCACAAAGACATACTTTTCTTTCTTATTCTCATTTAAAATGTCTAGCTTTTAATAAATAATTATCTGACACCCAAAGTTTTAATTTGATGTAAAATGAATAGAAGTCAATTACTGTATATAGTAACTATTAAGTCTAATATATATACCCTAGTAAGCTATAGTACTTTTTCCTTTGGGAAGGTACCATCTGTGCAGTCTGCAATTTTGTTGAAGAAAGATGTTGAATCTATTTAATATTTCTTGAAAAATAATTGATTTCTGTGCATTTTTTTTCACACTGCATCAAATTAAGGTTGATTACGTCGATTAAGCATCATGAGGTGGAGCGTGAGGGGTGGTTCCCTATTTTTTATTTTTTTATTTTTGTTGTTGCTGGGAGTTGGAACCCTATTAGTTAGGTTGCTTAATATTTACGCTAAGTACTCTTTAAAATACCAGAATAGGGAGGATGGTGTAGGTTTAAGTTTATTAGATTGATCAGTATTGCTGAACTATGAAATATTTTTTTTTTGCATACAGGTATAACAGAATAGCTTTAGTGTAGTTGTTGTTTTAAACTTGAGTATGAACTTATACAAAATGCAGCAAGATATTTAAAAAACAGTTTTGTTGATTAAAAAACACTATATCGGATTCATATCGGTATCGGCAGATATCCAAATTTATGATATCGGTATCGGACATAAAAAAGTGGTATCGTGCCATCTCTAACAGGAACCAGAGCAGAAAGGACTAAAAACAGCTAAAGCTAAGAACACACAACAGACAGACACAATTTGCTTCCTGCCATGCTGGCATGTCACAGCAGAAGCAAACAGTTGATGCCTTCCTGTTGAGGTGAGTGTTGGATAGTCACATCAGCAGGTGGAGTTTTCCTCACCCTTAGGAGGTTCATAGCTCCTAAGATTGAGGTTTGTAATGTAGCAGTAACAGCTCTCCTTGTCATTTATGGCATGACCAGGCCATGCCCCGGCTGTCTCAGGTACAATAGATCCAGCTACATCTCCAGTATTCTGATAGCTTCCAGTCTGGGAAGTTCCCCATCCAGATGATGTAGGCAGTGATTGCATTTGAGTCTTTCTTCCTTTAAAATAACAGAGTGCCCCAGTATTACCTGGATATCTTGTGTTACTTTAACTTAGGACTCGCTGCAAAAGAGTGAATAAATAGTTCCATATATTAAAGCTGTACAGACTGGGATCCACTGGGAGCCCAAAACATTTATATTTTCAAAAACACCAATCAAAGCAGAAATAGAAAACAATCATTTAGCGTTATTAGAAACAACTTGATGGACAAAGTCATAAAAATTTCAAATGATTTAAAAAAAAAAAAAAAAAAAAACACATGTGAAGAAAAAAATGACCTCTTGGGTGTGTGGTCAGTAGGATTAAGCAGATTTAAGACCCTGAAGTTACCCAGAAAAGCGTTTGTGTGCATATAAAGTAGGTCCCCCGAAATGAAATCCAGCCAGTTCCCGTTACGTAATCTAGCAAAAACTCAGCCAGCCAGCACGCACCACAGAGAAGAAGGAGGAAGAGACAGAAAGAAGAGAGGAAAAGGCAAAAATAAATGAAAGTCAGACTGTCCTGACTGATGATGGGATGCTGTAAACAGGGGAGGTTTTTTTCCTAACAATTAAAGAGTGGAGGAATATTGATTTCCAATGGTGCTCTCAAGTGACTTGCTGGCTGTCACAATGAGGCCCGGGGTAAGGTGACCATGTCTCTGCTCAACGTGATAAACCTTGCATGTCATCAGGTATAGAGGACGAGGTGTCCCCCTTTCCCAGCCCCACCCTCGGCACATCGCAGACTGCCGCTACAGCATTTATTTGTGGTGGGATGTGGAATTATGGGTTGCTTCATTTAGTAATGAAGTCACAGAGGAGCTGGTGAGTGCAGCTAGCACGTGCTAACACAGGTGCAAGCGAGTAGAAATTAAGAGCTTTTAGAGAAGCAGCGAATTTTGCCTCCTGTGCATTAGGAGTTTTAAGCAAGCAAGATGTTATTGTGCGACTCCACATGCAGTTTTTACAGGCATCGGGGAAGGCAGACGCCTAGATGAGAGGTCAACTTTCAGTCTTACTCCTGGGATAAATAATCATAAATCAGAAGGTAAGCCGTCACTGGAGTAGATCCATCATGAGCGTCTAACACATGCACACAAATGAATGCAGTACTGCGTCAAGGAAAAAAAAGGCTCATGCAGATTGATTGGCTCTTTTAAATGAGCGAGAGCGGCATTATGTTGATCGATTCTACGGATAATTGACTGATTCTAGTGTTGTTTGAAGTTGAGTAACAACTGCGCATCAGCGCTGCGAAGGGACACAGCCTGCAGGCATCTTAAGCTCTAAGGAAGACCAGGAAACTGAGACAGGAAGTTGATCAAGTGCAAAGGAGCCTGTCCTGAGCTGCTGCTCTGTTCTGACAGCTTTGGATTCTGTTAAAAGGGTTGAAACTGGGGCAAGATGTTCTAACAATTCACTTATTAAAAGCAATTACGAAGGGGGTAGTAAAAATAAATAGTAACACAAGCTATAAAATTGATATACTTTCATAATAAAATAAGATATTTGAAAGTATGAAGCTGTGCCTAAGATCCACTGTCCATATCAAGTAAAATACCTGTTTTTAGAGTCACTTGGCCTAAAAGTTAATTAGCATTTTTAAGGTTGAGAATTCAGCTAGAAAGGATGGCCTTCTCATCTAATATTCCTATACACCTTCGTCGGCAAGTCACCGTGCTCTTGAGTCTAGACCAATCAATGAATGAACTCGTTACTGAGGCATTAAAGGAAAAGCCATGGAGAAGTAGAAGTCCATTTCTGGAAGTGTTCCCACTTTGTGACACAGCAGTCCACAGCTGTTCAGAACTGACTGTTGACTGGGGGGGGAAAAAGATTTAAAAAAAAAGGAAATGAACTATAAATTCAAAATGAGTTTCCCATGGCAGATCATGGGGAAGATTACGAGACAGGAAAAGGTCTAAAAAACGCCCGATCACCTTTGAGTGAAGGACTCCCCCCCCATGCTTCAGCCAGCTTTATTATGCCAAGAGGTGGCCACTCAGCAGAGGAAAGGACACTGATGCATAGAATGCAAAGCAACTTTTAATTATTCTTGGGAAAAGAGCACAAGCCCTTGGCTTGTTTACTACTTTACTGGAAACTGCTTATGATTGCTTTGTAATTATCTCCTTGATAATGTAAAATTTACCCCCCACCCCTTTCCGTTCACTCCTCTCCATAGAACACCGGTGCAGAAAGTGATCAAGCATTCATCATTTAGTCCAAATGTTTTAACTTTTACTTGGGGGAGGTGGAGGGAGGGCTAATAGATTATGGGTAATGAAGCAGCTCGAGCAGTAACACAAATAGGACTTGTAGTGAAAGACACAGGCTAAGGCACGCCTGTGTTGTGATAATCAGTCTCTCTTTTTGTCTCATGATAAGCCGAGAGCCTAACCTTCACCCAAAGAGCACATCATTTCCCCTCTGTGAGACTTAATGAGACATTAGCCATACTAACAAATGGTGGACGAGAAAGTGAAAGTGACTTTCCAGGTAAGGGCTGTTTGCCTGACCATAATCAGTCCCCAAACGCAGCTAAAGGGTGGAAACAACTCTGAGTCTCCGTCTCGACAGCTTGCTGTGGCTTTTATGACGGGCCTCCCAGGGCCCATTGAATGGCATATAATGTCTTAATATCCCTCAAATATAACAGGTAATCTGCTTTTGTTGTCGCCTTGTCTGCTCTGGTTCAGACAGCGCAGTTTGTCTGTTTTAGCTTGTAATGTGTAAAGTGTACGATGCAACACAGCAGTCCGAAACTAATGCACGTCACATTGACATTATTCAAACCGGTACTTCAACATGTGCTTCGACTATGTCGACAGAGCAACTGCTATCATTTTCTACAAACTGCGGCTTTGCGATGCATTTCATCCACCTGTAACTCGTATCAATATGAGTCTAGCACTAATCAAACACTGGGTGATGAAGTAAAATCATTCTTGTAAGCAGCACTGAGTGGTTTGGAGGTATGGGACTATAGACGCAAGGGTGGATGGGTAAAGAAAGGAAGTGACGAGCTGGTGTGAGAATGGGCCACGTTCCCCCGCCGGGCCTCCCAGCTCAATTAGCTCAGCTCATCCAGGCTTTCTGCTGATGGGGGAAAAAGGAAAAAAAATCAGCAACACCACACTGTGCCATACAGTCCTCAGAGTCTAGCCTGTTAGTGAGTGAATGAGTGAGTCAGTGTGCACATTATGTGTCTGCTCATGCCTCACATGCAGATTTTTGCATTTGTGCATCCAGAGCGTGGTTATGTGTGGGCTGTCTCCTCTCCTCTTAGACTAGAGCCCCACAGTGCTCTCTGTATCAAACACCTGAACCAATTAGGCTACATTCGCTTAAAAGAAAATCAAAAAAAAATCCCTAAAGCAAAGTACAGTAATGTCATAAACAGTCACGCAAAACTTAAGCTGTAAGAGAAGTTTCTCTGGATGCAGAAAATGATGAACTGGAGGGAGACCAAGACTAAAAAGTCAGTGTTATGGATTAGAGAACTCGAAAGGTTATATTCCAACACTTTTCTGCCAGCATCTTGAGGCTAAAAAAAAGAAACTTTCATGTCTATATTTTGACCTATCAAGTCTGTGCTAAAAAGTCAGGAAATAAATCAGCAACAACTGAAAAAAAAAATTGATTAAAGCTTTCTTTCTCCCGTGGCAAACCAACCGCTGGGTCATCCTGAGAACATTTTAGCACAGCGTTGTCCAAACTGTAAAGGTATAGTAGGTGGTCTGCATGCGAGATGAAACGCATTAATCATTGAGAGATGGCCTCTGGACGAGCTTTCAGGATGTCCTAAAGGAAGGGTGGGAGAAAAAAAAAGCAGGCCAAGGTCTGAAGGAGGGAGTTCATTGCTATATGACAGCATTTGGAGGCAAGGGCTGGGACCTTTTCAGAGATGTGATGCACATGCATGTCTCAAAGGCAAAGTGAGATGGAAAAGAGCACTCAGTGTTGGAGGAAAAAAAAGGAACTCAAATTGCTTGGCCAGCACAACTCAAGGCCAAAATCTATTTAATCATAGAATAAGGACAGTTTGGAAATAGAAAAAAAAGACAGTATAATATTCATGCCCTGCCGCTTCACTTGGTCACACACAGACACTTTGTGTTGTCAGGTAAATGTATTGTATGTCATAAACTCCTCTCATCCGGTCCTGTAACTCTTCCCTCAAAAAAAAAAAAATATATATATATATATATGAATGCATGTATCACACATGCTCAGCGTGCCATAAAAATGTAGCTAAGAATGCTGCAGTGCACCAAGCCACTAGCTAAACAAACAGTAAATACGCCTGATAATGCCGACGATAACATCCGAGGCAAAATGAAAGGATGAAGGTCAGTAATTGGGAGGAAGAAGCATGGCGCGGTTTGTTTTTCTCCTGGCAGGGGTCCATCTGGGCGCGTGCGGCAGGCTCTGGGGCGGTGTAGGAGCACGTCTGTGCAGAGGTTAAGAAAAGCAATTAATCGGCAGCAGAGATAATCAAAGGAACCTCCCCCTCCAGACACCTTGGTGGGGGAGAGGGAGAGCAGAGAAACGGAGAGACAGACAGAGGAGAGGAAGATGGGAAAATACTTGTTTACAGGCACTGCTGGTGCGATCAAAAGCGCAGGGGTTCAGCTCTGCCACCGGGGCCCTCCGTTTCAGGTGGAATTGATAACACTTCAGATGTACAATTCAATGTTTGTGAGAGTACTTTTACCTCCCGGTGAGAAGGCAAGGATTTTTCACAGTCTAAGCTGCATTTCCTTTCATCTCAGATTTTGCAAGGTATCAACAGATTGTCAATGGTGAGGAAGACATTTTTCCCACACATAATCAAAGAATGTAGTCTGCACTCACCCCGCTTAGACGTCAATTCAGACGGTGCGGCGCGAGAAAGCTACAAAACAAGATTAATATCACTGGAAACTAATATTTTGATTACATTAAATTAGCTGTGAACCTCAGAGAGACTAGAAGAGCATAAAAGTTGGGTTTTTTTCGCAGCTAACCAATTAACTGTACATATTATGCACTGGTGTAGTTAAAAGGCTTCTCCTGCTGCAAATAATTAGATGTTCTGCATGACAGATTTTATAGTTCCACCAGGAATCAAAGCTTGTTGCTCTCTCTGGTAGTTCACGTTTCTCTCTGGAAATGAAATGAAGTGTCACCTAGCGTAGATTTATGCCTCATAAATAACGACATAAGCTGGTCTGGTGTTTCTTTGCGACTTTAAGCACCAACTTCACTGTTAAATATTAACAAAATGACCACAGATCAACAACTACTGACAACAAGATAACACCCAATAGAGTTGCTGTTTAAGTAATTTAAAGTCCTCTAAATTGATGCCCCTTTTTAGCCTTAAAATATACTAACACTGTCACCAATACTGAAACGTACCCTATGATCATTTAGCAGTATACATCTTGGCAAAAAGGCTCTGGCAGACGGTTAGCAGGTCAGCAGTGAGTAAGGGGTGGCACTTTCACAGTCTTGATTAGATAATTATCCATCCATATCTTGGCAATATGTTGCAAGGGAACAACGTGCTTCTCATTACACCGCTGACAGGCCCTGCATCTGTGGGTTGCTATCAAAAGCAAGGTGTTCAGCAGGCACGCACTTGTTGATTAAAAAAGAAAAAAGAAAAGAAAAAGAAATAAGATGTGCCAATGTGAAAATTAGATATACCCCTTCAGGGTTGGTTGTGAGAGGTGGTAGGTACACGGAGCATATCACGGACTGAAAGCATGACAAACAATAAGTGAGTTCCTGGAATCTGGAACGGGTAATGAGGCTATTTAAAAATTTACCTTTAGCTCCCCTGCTTTTAGCCATTCTCGCTCTATTTGGAATAAGCGCTCCATCTCATATTGTTGTCAGTGACGCATTGCACTGTTAAAGGGACAAGAGGTCTCCACTGATCAGTGCAAATAAGCGTAGGCACTTGAGGACAATTTTGAGGTACTTGTACACTGATATATCCATTTTACAATGTTTTGGCATTCTAGTGCGCGGCCTTAATTCAACAGGCGTAATGAATAGCTCCATTTCAAGTTCACATATAAACATCAAACATATGTACAGCCTGGAAAACATAAGCTTTAGTTTTCTGTAGATACAAATAAAATATTTAAGTAGAGCACTGATTTTTAAGGGTGATGATGTTATCAACATACCAGCCCATATTTTTTTTAGACATCGTACTCAGATTTACACACATGCACTATGTTAGAGTTGTACAGTGTTTCATCTTTCAGCAATTTATTTTACCAGTCGGCACAGCGCCGTCAAATTCTCAGCAGTGATGCGTACCCTGTGCACCTGACACAATTTCTGAATTAAACCCATGTGTTGTTTCAAATGGGAACTTTTATATGAGCTCATCCATAATAACAAACATACCTATCATGATATATCTTTCTACAATATCAATATATCAGATGATTTTTTTAAAAAGTAAAAACGACCATTGTATAGCTGTATAAAAATCAGCTCTTTTACACACGTGTGTAGTTCTACTTTTAATCATTTAGCCGCTAGCATTTCAGTCCCATGAAAGTTTTGATTGCGTGACTTTTACTACATTATTTTATAGTGTGTTGTTACTTTTACCTGAAGAAATAATCCATAAATTTCCGCTACCACCGTCACATTGCAATTGGTGAAAAATTTCACAAACTACCCTAAATAAATATGGCTTTTATCCCCTTCAGTATTAGTATTTAGTATTTAGTATTTATTTATTCATGGTAGTTTCCTTGTTCAAGCCCTCATAACTTTGCCTTCCACAGCGAGGGGAAGTGCACCAGATAAGGAGGAGCCTCTCTTTTTTAATTTAACCACAGGACACAAGAGTTCACCATCACCACAGAATAAAGGCCTGAGATATCTGAGAAGAGAACAAATAAGTAGAAAAAAATCTGCACAGTGCCCATACAAACAGCGCTCCGTGCTTGCCCTTTTCACCATATCTGGCCCCCTGCAACCTCCTTCTTTCATCTTTTTTTTAAAATACAGTGACAGAAAAGCCCAAATGCAAGCCAACAAGTCACTGGAACAGAACTTTCAAGGAATAATCCTGATGTAGTACGAGAACTGGAAGTGGTACATGACAGTAGGGGAGACTAGCTTGACTAGTTCTTGTACAGACAGTTGCAGACACTGGATTAACAATGAGGAAATCCTGGCTTAAAAAGGATTCCATCATTTGAAAAAGAGAGAGGCCAAGAGATGTGCAGGACTCCAGCCTGCAAATTTTCTTACCGATTAGTCATTTGAATAATAAAACTGAGAAAATTGGTTTCAATGCTATAAAAACAGAAAAGCTGGAACTGGGAAAAAAAAGCAAATAATGAATTGATTGATACCAAACAGCTGCCAATTACTATTCCATCGACTGACTAATGATGATGAGTTTGTTTCCGCTCTGAATGAGAGCTTTTATTAACCCAAGTGCCACATAGGCATCCTGACAGCTTACAATCAATTTTTCTTATACTTAGCTATGAACACTAAATATATTTGAAATTCTACCCTTTCCCCTGCCAAAAGTGGAGTACAATACTGTAAACTCAAAGAAAGGAACACATTCTCGCTCTCTGCTGAGTCTGTGATCTCTCAAAAGGCTCTCCAAATACAACCCTGTTTAAACAGTTTTTAATTCCTTCCTTGCTGTAAAGTGCCTCCACCCACAAAAAGCAAAACAGTGAAGCTACTGTCTCATTACACGGAAAAAAAAGGGACTCACGTGGATCAAATACTGTACATAAGAGCGCACACAAAGGAGGTTTCATTTAACCAAGCCACTGAGTGAGTAGTAACGGAGCTTGAGCCTCGCTGTGATGAAACATGCTGTAGGCAGAAGCAGACACATAAAAAAAACGCATTAGTTCTTACTGCTTCTGAGCGCACGCTGTGTTACCTGCAGCTTTTTTGAAACGTCTTGAATGATAGAGTTCACCCTTTTGAGTCGGACTGCCAAGCGCTGGCACGCTTTTTGTCGAGACAAACTGAATACATTGCTTTTGAAGAGCGACGGAGCCTGGGAAGGGACCGGAGCCTGGAACTCCAAAAAGACATGCACAAAATGTGTGATGAAACTTTCAGCACCACGGACAGCAGCTCTCAAGAAGCCTGATGATTAAGAGGGGGAGGTGTTGGCGAGGGGGTTGTGGAGAGTGGGGAAAAAGAAGGCGATGGAGTGGAGGGAGAGGCAATAAGTTCATTTGATAATTAAGCGAAGACAGCATATTCCCCACCGCTTGCGTTTCAGCTATCCCCCATGTCTGCTCTTTTAAAAGTGGAAGCACTCACCCCAAAGAGCGCACGCACGCACACATACGCACACACTCCTGCGGCAAGACCCAGCTTTTCCACGGTTTTCCCCTGTCTCTGTGTCTTAGGCTGAATAATGCAGGGCCTTTACCCAGCGCTCAAGCATGAGTGGATAATCTGGCCACAAGGACAGGCTGTGTCAACATTTCCCTTTACTGCCTTATTTATTTATTTACCCACCCGCCCTAGGACTTGGGGAGGGCGAGAGAGGATATATGTGCATGGCTAACAACGTGGTGGCTGAGCAGATGACCTGCTTCCAGGAAGATACTTATTAAAGATTTTTCATGGGAAGCATACAGACTGTGCCAGGCTGATTTGGGAAAATATGTGAAAGCATTTGAGGAAGACCATTTTATGTTAACTCTTCATATAGGAACGGGAATGTAGGGCTAATAGTCCAACCTTTTCGCTGTGGATTAAAGCTTCAGTTGTGTTGTCTGTTAATCTAATATCAGCCAGTCTGAAAGGAGAAATATGCTCATTACAGATCTCCATAGTGTAGTGGTTTTCATATTGGCCTAACAAGCAAGACCCCTGGTTTGATCCCAGGAGGAGGCACAAATCCCCCAGGGGTTGCATGAGGCTGGGCATCCAGCGTAAAAATCTGCCAAATCAAATACTCAGCGCTACCCGCTGGATGTCAGATCAATTAAAAACAGAAAATGATGGAGACATTGTTTAACTCATCAACAATATATTTGCCAAATTAGATCTCGACCCATCGTCCGCTCAGCTGTGATGCTACTCTGCTACACATGCTGCCAGGCTGGGAAAATTATGAAATGATTTCTGAAATACCCCAGCACCTTTTCCAGTATTATAGCAGCTCTGCTTTACAGAGGTTAACACTTTTCGCTTGTGTGCAAAAGATCCCCAGTTCAAGACTGGGGAGCAGATGCACTGGGGGCACAAGTGTACACCTAGACCGGATCCCAACCCTGGATAAAACGGGAGGGTCCTGTCAGGAAGGATGGCTGGTGTAAAAACAGCCAAAAGTACTGACTACATCTTGATTTTCTGTAAATATAAAGATTATATTAAAAAAATATAAGCATATACCAATGTACAGGCCACTACTGACCAATAGGATATGCAAACTGATACATGGGTTAGGCTTATATAGTGCTTTTCTACTCTGGTATCAGGAGGAGCTTGGGGTTCAGTATCTTGCCTAAGACAGGAACAGCCAGGGATCAAACCACCAACCATGTGTCTGGTAGATGACCTGCTCTACCTCCTAAGCCACACAGCAGAACCACCCACTCTAGAAAAACAAGAATCCATCCAAGTGAACTTAGATTTCTTATATTTTCAGACCAGATTTCCAAACCCCCAAAGACAGCAAATCTGAAGTGACGTGTAAAAGTAAAAACGATCGACTGAGCGACAGTGTTTGAAAGATGAACTGATTACAAAAAAAGACTTAAAAACTAATTTTCTGCTGATCAGTTTATCAACTGTTCGTTTTAGCAGGTGTAAGAAAAATAAACCTAGGTAATGGCCTTTTTTTCTCTCGATATTTTCAGCTGAACTACCTTCAGTCTGCAGTTTCAGCCTTGAACAACAGCGACGTAAAGTTCTAAACTTTCCAACCCTGAAGACTGATGCAAATGCAGCAGAAGTCTACAACGCTAAGTCAGTTCTCTGCTGTGGATTTCAGTGTCTTAAATTTGTAAATGCGCTTGCACTCGACTGATGTGCCGAAATCCACTTTGCAGCCGAGGCTTAATTGTTGCACATTTAAAATGCCATTCACAGTGACTTTGCACTTCTGAGTCATGTTTTTGGGGTGGCTTTTGTTTCTTGTGCCTAAATAACTGTTACAATATGACACTCGGCACGGCCAATCAGGAGCTCAGGCTTTAAGAGCCTAATCCTCTTTAATTTGCGATTACTTGTAATTCAAAATGCTAGCCCACTAAACCACAGGAGATTGATTGTTTAAGTGTCCTCCTCTTCTGTATTGCAACCTGGATACTGATAACAGAAAAATAAATTCCCCGCGTATATATCCCGAGCTCTCACGGTGGCATTCAAGTAAATTACCATAAAAATCACTGTACAAATATTTTGGCATCAATCATTGAGCATAAACTGCTAAATAGCTGGGAGCCCTCTTAGCATTCATAGAGAATGATTTCATTGGCATTCTTGTGGCAGATGACTTTAGCCGCACGCATTCCTCCCTCAAATTAGAATGTGAGAATTAAGAGGGATTTCATATAGCACGATAAGTGTGTTTTTAAAAAGCAAAACTGATTGAGCTTGAGGGAAGAGGGAGGATGAATTAGGTAATTATCTCCAAACAGACACCAGTGCTTCTCTGCTGTGTGAGAAACAGGCCCGACACTCCAGGATCAAAGTGCTCAGCATCAGCAACAACAACAACACTCACTCCAATCTCAGTCTGCCTTACCTGATTTCCAGACCCACATGGCAACCCACGGGTCTCAGGTACACAGGTATCTTTAGTAAGAAGCCGGTGTCTTATGATCTCTGTTTGAAAAAGCTTCACTCATAACACCAAAAAGATCGTGTCTCTCAGATACTTCAAAGGAATAATGGCGTGTGTGTGTGTGTTTACCTCTAATTTATTGATAACATTCCCGGCATAAGATTTATTTTGTCTACTAGGTTCATCCATTATTGATTTTAAAGGCAGAATGTTTGAGTAACAGAAAGCTTAAGGGAAGTTGAGGAAAGTATTCGTGTGACCCTGCTGGCAAAACACAAAACCCCCAAGTTTGTGAAGTTGTACCTGCTCTCACCTCACGTGCTGAGTCAGTCATTAAAAACCAGCCCTTTAAACTCCCCCTTTAAACACTTACATATCTCTATATATATATATTTGTGCCATTTTAAATCACAGCAGCGGAAACAACGACGCTGTTCTCTCCCGCGGAGAGGGACCTGTCCTACCTGCTCGTAGCACGTCTCCCAGGTGAGGTTCACGAGGCAGGAGGAGAACAGCTCATCTTCGGTCCGGCCATAGCCGTCCATGGTGTGCCCGCCGCGTCTGGTGAAGGAGTCAGCAAGACGGAGATTTTGTTCAAGTCTTCCCTCGACGACTGCTTCTTCCTATCTCCCTCTCTTTCTCTCTCTCTCTCTCTGTCCCGCTCTCTTCTCCGTCCGGCGCCGTGGATGCTATCAAACGAACAGCGGCGGTGTGCGCGCGGATGCTGCCGTTACCTCGGTCACGTGGCCGTCGTCTCCAAAAAACCAAAGTGGGATGTGTCGGGGTGCATCCCACCGCCTTCAGGTGTCAGGGTCAACGGTGGCTACCGACGAAAGCGATGAAAAATACTTTAAATAACAAGGCAGAGAAACGACTGGATGCCTGGAGTGTGGTCGTTAGCTGTTTCTCTTTCGGTCACGGTGAGCAAAATAAGAAAACTGCTTTTTGTTTTTACGTCTTTTTTTTTTAAACAAAAATTCCTTTCCCAGCTAATGAAACCCGGGGCATTATGAAAACAGTGACATGAAAACGGTAAACATGCCGGTAGAAAAAACACTTTAGGGAAGTTTGAAGAATTAGAAAACTTTTAAATAGTTTTTATGTCCTCGTGAACACTTAATATGTATGCCAAAAAGCTAGCACCTGTACAAGGGTTTTTCCAGGATTTTTACAAATGGGGTACCAAGAATAAGGGTGGGGTGTATGGCATGTATAAGCAAAGTCATCTGATTTCAAAGGGCTATTTTTGTAGTAACTGACACAGAATCCTGTGTTATATTTAAAATACATTGCTAAATATAAAGTTTTACATATAAAACTTTCATGTGTCCACCTCCAGACCCCACAGGTTTATGTTTATATGATAGTTGCTATCTACCAGCAACCACATCTCATGAACCCCCTATCCGGTTGTTCAGTGATGACGCGACAAATCCTACTTCCGGGCCTAAAGTAGTCTGCGTTTAATTTGACCCCTTTACCACTGGATCCTGCTGTTACTTATATCGGTCAGGTGTGTTTCCCCTCTGTAAGGAGGAAAAACAACTGTGAAATACGAACTCTGTTTCAAAAAGACAGAATTTGTGTCCCAACAGCTGTCGCCTACTGGAATAACTTATACCAGGACCTGGAATGGGAGAAGATTTGGACCTTACCGTCGAAATTTCTATTAAATAACAAAGTAAAGGAAATATCTTTTAAAGTTATTCATCGTTTTTACCCAACTAGGTCTTTTCTTGTACGTTATAAAAAGGACATTGATGTTAACTGTACATTTTGTAATTGTGTGAAGGAAGATATTTCTCATTTATTTTGGTCATGCTTATACACGACTCTTTTCTGGCAAGAATTTTGTGTTTTTGTTGTTTCCTTTATCTTTTCTGAGTTCTCTCTTTGTTACGAGAAAATATTGTTTGGTTTCTTTAAGTACCCCATGCACAGGGCAAACGAATTTTATTTGATTAATTTATTGATATTATTGGCTAAATTTCATATACATAAGTCGAAATTTTCTAACACAAAACCATCCTTTCGGTGCTTTTTAAATGAAACCAAACAATATGTTAAAACCATACAACATTCTCAAAGTCAAAAAGCTGTCAAAACCATAAACCTATGTTCCCTGTTCAATATCATGTGATTCTATAATAGACTGTCTATTTTGCTTTTTTATACGAACCCCCTGACATTGTGTTTGCTATTTTGTATTTGTATATCTGTATTTTGTGCTTTGTCAATAAAACGTATTCCAAAAAAAAAAAAAAAAAAAAAAGTAGTCTGCGTTTAATATGGCTTTTGTGTTGTTAACATGTTTAATGTTATGTATTTTCTTCTATTTGATCTCAAAAAGCTCCTAAAACAGTCAGTGATCCCTGTTGACCTCCCTCGGCTTTTATTGCCGCTAATCATTTATTTAAGCTCAGTTTTTAAAACCTTAGGATGTAACTACAGCCCAGCCCATGCAGCAGTATATGAATGACTAACCTCGTATTGTGGATGGATTATCTCAGTTGTTCTCCTGGCTGAAGTTTGGTCCTTTTACAGCATCCTGCCATGCGATTACATTTGTTCCTGACCACAGAGAACACTCACGTAAAAAAAAGTTAGCTTGTTTATATTATGCTAACATAGCTGTGTCGCTAGTGGTCACGTAGCACATCATTATATACCAGCTAGCCCAACTTCAGTAACCCTACAAACGTCACTGCTTTTTAGTTTTCTGTCTTCATTTATGTTGGAAGTGATAACAAAGCTGTACGTTTTAATTTGTTTCCAAAACCCTGCAGTCAGGACATGCTATATTGTATTTAGATAGAAGCTAGCGAGCTAACTTCCTGCTAACTTCTAACTCCGTTAAATGTCATAAATTCGGTTTTCATGGATGCCTGGATGTTAAACTCAATTGTTACACCTGGTAGAGCAGAACGCTGATCATTTTATTAAAGATGAAAGACTTTAGACAGTTTTTCAACTCTCAGTAATGCCATAGTGATCGTTTGATATATGGACCTGCAGCGGAGTTTAGGCCCAGACACGGCTAGTGACGTCAGACTGAACAACCGGATTCCTGACCATTACCAGTGAACAGCCGTGCAATTCATTGTATTTGTAATTTTATTTGACTGAAAATAAATGTAAATAATGAAAATAAATGCAGAAACTTGTCCACGTCTTGAAATACATTTAAGTGTAAAATACATAGTCACTCCTTGTTGTAACATTGGTATCACCACACTATAAATATCTTGTACATTTAAAAGTATTGATAACTTCTCTTCTCTCCCAGTTTAACTGAGCTGTCTGTGATTTAGTCTCTAATGGGTTTAACAATTTGTAGTCTTATACAGACAATTTGGAAACTTGTAAACACAAAAAGCACATGTGCTGACTATCAGATTTGATTAACTTTGGTAACTTTGTGCCACTCAGGTCAGCACAGTTGTGCAGTGGTTAGCGCTGCTGCCTAATAGCAAGAAGATACTGGGTTTGAATCCACTGTCTGACTGGGCCTTTTCTGTGTGGCGTTTGCATGTTCTCTTCAGATACACTGGCTTCCCCCCACAGTCTAAACATACAGTTAGTGGGATTAAGTTACCGGTAATTGGGGATTCTAAATTGGGTGAGTGATTGGCTGTCTCTGTGTTGGCTTGTCCAGTTACCTGACCTGTCCGGTGTGCACAAACTTTTTTTTTTTTTGACTGTAACATAGCCTACTGTACTAGCACAACTAGTCCCCCAAACCCAAAGATGAATGTCTGTGTGCAAAATGGATTTTTCTCAGTGTTTCATATGCTTTAAATGTATCCAAAAATAGCAGACTTTTTTGCATAAAATATAGGGGGGTGATGTAGGCAGTGCATGAAAGAAACACGTAGAAGTCACTGTCGCCTTTGCTTCTTTTAAAACAGACTCAGTTCTGTCAAAAGGTGCACAAATATTGTAGGACATAATACACGAGTTCAGTACTTAGCCTTGGCCTACATGTATCCTGATCTCTATTTGGGATTTATCTTGACTAAAGATATTTCATCCCACAAAACACCAGCTTACATTCTGTCCAAAATATGTATCCAAAATGGGGCTTTTTCTTTTTCGATTCTGTGTTCTAACTAATGCTAAAATGTAAAAGGCATGCAAACTTTCAAACCCACAGTGCACCCACACAGGTGTTTGAGTGTACCGTGTGTCTCCTCAGATCTGTGTGGGCCTGTGTACTGAGTTGATTGACATCTCTCTCGCTCTCCTGTTAGTTTTCTTGTGCCTGTTAGTGTGAGGCAACCTCCACCTTTACTATTTGTCCTATATATTCACAAAGACTGCTGACAGCACATAGTTCCCATTTTCCGGCGTAGCTTGGCCTAGCTTCAGCCTTGGCAGAGGTTTAATCATTCGGAATAAGCCAAAACAACTGCAGAGGTAAAATGGGCCTTTACTGTAAACAAAAGTAAGTTCTTGCTGAAGCTTTCTGTCAACTCTTGAAAGCATCTGTACACCATATTTGTCTCACAGAACTTATGTACAAAATGTAACAGCACATGGCACCAGATGAACATATAACCGCAGATTAATTCATTTATTCCCAGATCATGAGATAATGAGTGCTTGAATTGCCTTGTAATCAAAATACACATGCAATTACTCCACATATTTAATAATTTGTCAACTTATACAAAAAATATGGCTAAACTACTTACATTTACATACATAATACACATACTTACAAAACAAAAAATGTAATTTGACATTTTAAAGGAAAATTGTAGGTTTTTACTGAACATCTTAAGATTTATTAACTCACTGTAGTGTTTATACTGTCTTACTAAAGTTTAAAGTGAAATCATGACGTTGCTGCTGGTGTTACTACACCTCAAAATAGTTTATGTTCCTTTGAAAATCCTGGAGGGTTGACTCATAACTCCAGAGCCTCCATGGGGCTACACAATATATCTAGACAATGCAACAAGGGGGAAGTAAGTGTTCCTGTATGTAAACCTGCTAAACAACTCTAGACACATCACTTGTCTTTCATGACTAAGATTAGTGTAGGTGGATTGAGATATTAAAATTTCTGTTTTAAAAACCCTTTTTTTCTGCATTTCAATCTTCACAACCCTGCTCTCCATGTGTTCTTCAATGTGCTTTATCATTTTGTAAGTCACAGATAGAGGCGTCAGACTGAATCAAGCCCATTATGACTGATTAAAGGCCTCCCAATTAAAGTGAAATTACAGCTTTAGACTAAATTCCTAACTGCACATCAAACCATCAGCCAGCAGCCATGCTGAGCACGGACAATCTCTCATTTTGCTGCTAACGGCTCATTTGAAGAACTGTCTTTTAGCACACCATTTATTGTGATATGAGACCCATGCAGTCAGACGGGCCTTTCGAGCGTCAGTCTTCTTCGCCGGCCTCTTCGTTTGATCAAGATGCGTGATCTGCACCCTTTTGAAGTATGGTCAATTGGCACAGTGTTGCATATTCTCTTTCCTATGCAGAAATTGTCAAGAATTCACTGCGGCAGAGAGTGGGAGAAAGACAGCGAATGTTTGCTACAGTGACTGGCCGTAACCCAGCCTTCGCGTTTCATCTAGCTCATTGCCGTGAGGCTTGCGAGTGGTGTCAACATCATACATTATGATAAAACACATTACAATCCTCTGTGTTCGGGAAAAAAAAACTTAAAATAAAGAATTTAGCAAGATTTTGATCTTTCCGTGACACTTGCGCTGAAGTCGGGGGTTGGAATGGGCGGGATTCTGGCAAACCAACTCGGTGTCTCGAAGGAAAGCAGTCTCTGATCTGGAGGCAAAGAAAAAGAATGATGCAAGCAAAACGAATGGCAGCTTGTTCTTTAGCCTTATCTGTCACCATCAGCCATAATCTGTCCTGTGCTGTAGATTAATTTAAAGATTATGGAGCCCTATACATTCGTATGGTGCGGTGGAGTGCCGCAACACGAGAGAAATCACAAATAGCATCCGGCTTCCCTCTGAGAGTGAGGCGCAGCTCGGTTTGTTCCTATACTTGTGCCTCGATCCTCTGTGTTCTTTCAACTTGTTTCTTCGTCTTGCCCAGTGACACATAAAAGCTTTTCACTGAATCAAATCAGCAGTCTGCGATAATTCAGTGTGACAATGTAACAATTGTGTTGGTGTGATCTTATGTGGGGATACTTCTATCATTCACACATCTCTCACAGAGGCTGCGGCAGCAAAACTGGGTGAAAGTTCAGGGCGGCAACCAGCGTTGTGGGGGAATAAATGAGGTTAAATTTTGTCGCCTCCCCCACTCCCCCTCTGCCCACAGGTGGCGGCTGCACGTTTCTGCACAGGTGCCTTCGGTAGTTGCGTGAGTGGTCCGAAACTGGCAGGCCATTTTTAAACATGCAGTCTACATGCCACGTCTCCCCTACATAACCAATCTATCAAGCCCTAACCCGGCGGTACGTGCATATACTCCCTGTATCACAGAGAAGGCTTGGAAAGCAACTGTCATAGATGGCGTGATTGAATTGTTCCCTTGCACTGTCACCAGAGGGGCTATTACTTCAAATTAGCATACAAATTCAAACCAGGACAGATGGATTTGTCACATTGCGGTCGCCATCTTCCTGGAAGATTGGCTGTGCTTGTGCTGCGCGATGGAGATAAGACACCTGTCTCGGTGCTGGTGGGGGGAAGGACCGGCGTGGGATGGGAGGACTGGGTGGGCGGATGGATTTCCTGAAACGCTGAGGTGTTCTGCAATAAACTTCCCTACCCACGGACTCAAATGATGATGAGGCACCATCCAGGACTCTGTGGGTGGTAGGAGATTGAGCTGTAGCAAGCTGGTGATTCACACTGTTTGGAAACACAGTGAACAATACCTGTCTGGAATTTGTTTGCGGTTGCTACTTTTTGGTGAGTTACTGTCAAAAAGCCACATAAATGTCCTCCGCCCACTCCACACACGACATCAGCACAAAGTGTAAGGATGGATGCGTAACAGCTGTGGGATTAAATGCAGAGACGACTCTCATGCGGTGCTCCGCAAGCCCTTGGCTTCAACTTTTAATAGCCAAACAAAGGATGAACCGCATCCCACCTCGGTCCAGATTTCACTGTTAATAATACAGAGACGCGTATTCATATGTATGAACATCCATCCCCGTGCAGACGCAAGAGTAAGAGCAAGAAAATAAGACCGCTTGCTCTCCTCGTGTAGCCTCACATCAGACACTAACAAAATACAACTTGGAGACGTAATGATTTTCATTTGTAATTATGGCAGGGTGAATCAATGGGAAGTATTGAGCATGAAAAACTGTTCTTACCCCAGGATCAATTCCATATAATTTCCAGATCAGCTCAAACTAATGGGTTTTCTATTGGCTTCACTTCGGAGAAAGACTAATCTCTCTGGTACCATTTTGTGGTTTCTGTGGATGTTTCCAAGCAAAAGGCCATCCACTTAAAAACTCGTCTCCCAAAAGTCCAAAAATATTGAAGCACGCATGCTAATTTCCTGACTTAGCATATTACACAATCTGCAGGCTTAATTTAAAACTCCCTTAGTAGCAGGTCTACTATCTCTGCCTGCCTACATCCAGACACTACAGAGATTGTGAAAATGCTTACTGGTTCATTTTTTGCCTCTATCTTTAGTTGAGGCTTAAGTATATTTCCTTACAATTGATGTAAAGTTGAGATGCAGAAGAGACAAAAGGAAGGTTATGGTGATACGGTCGACAGTCCACCTGCAGGAGAAGAAAGGTGCAGAGAAGCGGTTAAATACATTGCGTTTGTTTGCACATTCACTCGTTCTGATAACGGATTAATTCTTTTAATCGAGTAAAAAGTATGGTGCCTTCTTTGCCCACAGTGTAATGTCCGTTTGCTTTGCTTACTCCATTGTGAAGTCTTAAAGACATCAGATTTCTTCTTAACACCCATTTGAAGTGTCTTAAAATGATGCATTGTTAATTACAGCCAGGTGGGAGCCAGCAGGAAGCTTCACCTCAGCTACTTTAAGTCATTGAACTGGATCCCTCAATTCCTGCCTTTCAGGCATATTCTAGTATGAATGATTGTAGTATTGTTCATATGTTAACTAAGAATCTATTAGCTTGTACCCGTGTCTGTGTGATGCACACAATCTTTATTTAGAATGGTTTGGTGTAAGTCGTCATCACTGCAGTATGCTGCTGCACAACATTCAAGTTTCTGTTAGATGTTATTCACAAACAGTGTTTCTTAACACGTCTGCTTGTTCTTGACTCGTGTAACTGTGGGATTTTAGATTTATGTATTCATATGTACACACTTCTACACACATTTCATATTACATCATTTATAATGTGTTTGCAGGCCACCACGTGCAATTCTTTCTTCCCTGGTTAAAGTTATCTATCTATGGATGCAGCTCGGTAACCAAGATTATAGTGTGACCAAGTAAGAGTCCACACACACCATATCAAGTAAATAAAGACAGTGACAGCTACGATGTTAAAATCCATCCATCTCTTACATGCTCTCTGTGGCAGGCTATATTAAGCTAACCTAAGTAAGCTAGTTCTGGTTACTCCCTTATTCACAAGGGACCATCACAGCAGGTGGCGCCACATATTTGATTTGGCAGGTTTTTACACCAGATGCCCTTCCCAAGATCGTGTATCCCCTCCCTGGATTAAATTGTCTGTTAAGTGTATGTGTATACCACTGCACTACTGAGCCAGTGAAGCTGACTTAAGTGACATTTGAAATATCTTTCGGATTAAAATATACACAAGCACTCCCAATATAATTTGGGAGTGCTTCACTGGAAGCCAGTTTATAGATTAAAGGGTAAAACGAGGAGCTACGTGCTTTCACTCTCCAGCTCAGACAGCACTTTGATTATGTTAAAAGGACAGAAACTTGTTGTGCACTAAACTGCCACCTGCAAAGCTGTGATGATGAGGCATCAAGGGTGGTACAGCAGAATCTTTTTCCCCTTTAGTCTTGTTCAAGAGTCCTGCTGTTCATACTCCTCGTGGTATTCATGCATCGCCAGCCACACAGAGCTTGTCTAGACTAAGCTGCTGACCCACAGAATGAGAGGGGAAAAGCTTCTCAAGAAAGTTTGTCAGAGCTCAACCAACTTCGTTTATAAGGAATCACTTCTAGTTTCTAAGTTTAATCTAGCAAGGCATACTTCTCCCAACCGCAAGGTTTACCTTCAACATTAGAGAGGCAGTGACACAAAGCAGTACAGCCAGAACAGGCTCCAGCGCAGCAGGGATTTCACACTGATCTTGCTCCGAAACATTTGCAATTAACATCCCCCTCTCCCCAACTGTTTCTGAAGCTATCAATATCCCAGTAAGAAGATTTAACTTCCCTCAAGAGCCGGGAAACGAGCTGGATTTGGCAAGTCAGGACGTGCGCGCACGTGAGGGTGAAGACAGAAAGTTTATGTACAGATTATCCTGTTATTTTAACGCAGACAGAGGAAGAAACATCTTATTACAAAAGCCATTTTATTAAGTTGAACAGATGACAGGAAATGTGACAGGAAATTATCTCCATGACAAGAGAACATTACATTTCACCTGCATCAAAATGCAGTATAAATTACATTTGATCATCATAACAAAGCAAAACAACAGCCAAGAATCCCAAGGTGGGATTTGTTATTTTGGGTGTTTTTTTTTTAAGAGGAATGTTGAAATTCACATGAAACAACATGCTTCAGGTGTAAATGACTAATGACTAAACTCCTGATAACCACTCATCATCTGTAGTCCTTTTTTCTTGTAGTGCTCTAACCATGTTGGCTTAAAGAAAACAAAGTGGCCGTCGAAGGTCAATTCATCATTGATTTTAAAACCATTACGCATTCAATACACAGGAGCAAAAATAGAGTTCAGAACGATGAAAATAAAACAAATAAAATATACAGAAAACCTAAAGAGCGTCTTCATTTTGTACAGGCGGGCGAGGACGCGGCTCCTGCAGCGGCACATGCAAACCTTCTTAGTACTGAGTGTATTCCTTGGATGAGAGTTTTGCAATGATACGCTCCAACTGTCTCTTAGCTTCACACTGGGGGAAGTTACTCATCTCGTAGTACTGCGGGGCAATTTTCACCAGCCTAGAAAAGAAAGCAAGTAAACATTAGTCACAAAAATTGTCTTCGGTGTTTACTTGTGGGAGAGTGTCGTTCTTCCATATTCACACTCCGACTACTGGTGCGGGTTCGACAATTTGATCCTTAATTGGACGAGGTCACAGGGGGAGGAGGGAAACGTGCATACGAGGTTTGTTGCGGTTTTGCTGCTAGCGCAACGATGCTCATAAGTCGACTCTGGTATGACTGCAATCTTATTTTTATTAGATCCTTGTCATAATTGCTTTTGTCAGCCTTTTTATAACCATAAAAATCACAACATTTCAGTGGCTCCAGCTGGTCGCAAAGAACAAGATATCACAATTAGCTTTGGGAATGTGTGATAGGAGGCCTTTTTTTTATCATTTGATAACATTTTTATGGAGCAAACAATTAGCTGATTGTGAAAATAATTGCTAGATTAACCGATAGTGGCTGTGTGCTGCAGTGACTCATAGCTGAAATGAAAACTTGAGAATTAAAAACATTTAAAGACTTTCACGTGTAGCAGGGTCATGTTTACGCACAACGTTAGTTCCTCATAACCATCAACGTGATTGCCTGTGCTGGTGAAGAGTCTTGGTAAACATTTAAAGTGCACCAATGTTACTGGCAGGAATTGTGATGTTTATGGCAGACACAATTTGCCTTTGAGAAGCAGGCCACAATTGGGATATGTTTGTGACCAGTAGTTTATCGTGCACCAGCACCACTCATTTGAGGCAGAAATGCACAAAGGTAGTGCAGGTTGATAAATTAAAGTGCCCCTTACTCAGAATGAAACTGCTGAAACTCACCACTCGGGTTTGATGTCTGTGCATGTGCGGATGTAATTCTTGGTGGTGAGCACAAACTCGTTGTAAAGCACCCACTCCGGTTTGTGGTCCAGCACGGTGGAGGGGTGCAGCTGTACGACTTGGTTGTCCTTCACGGTCAGGTAGTGGCCTGTGCGCTCCAGGTGAGCAATCTGTTCAAACCGCAGCAAGACGGAAAACCCCATGAAATCCAGAAAAAGTCAAAACAAGTACACACACACACATCTTTTACTGGTGTGTGTGTGTGCGTGTGTGTTAATCATGCAGTCCCATTACAATCTAAGAAGTAAATTATTAATGCTTTGATTTAAAAAAAAGTAGCAAGACATTTGAGGCTAATTCGTAGCGAGTGAGGTTTTTTTTTGTGTGTGCTGTGGTCGAGCTGCATTGGCGGCTGTGATTAACCAAGGCAATCAGTCTCAATAAAGGCCTTTCCAAACAAAGACATGATCTCAAACAGTGCGAACGCCTGGACACGAGCTGCAAATTTGTCTCCGAGATAAAGGTTAATGTTGACAAATATTTAAATATTAACGCCATAATTCAACTTGTCAGGTTGCTTGTTTCAGGTAGCCCTGAAAATGGCTTTTTGCAAAACTGCCATTTGTTTTCCTGAGCGAGAAACAAATTGATTTCATTTCTTGTTATGTGCTTAAAACAAGCAGCTCGCTGGTGCGTGTGCACGAGTGCGCGTGTGTTTGCTTGGGGTAGAAGAAGAAGAAGGAGAAGAAGAAGAAAAACAGGCAGCTCTCGGCTGCATTTGCAGTTTGTACAAATGTTTGGCACAAAAATACTTCAATGAGCATCAGATTAGCAGAGGAGCTGTATACAGACAGCGTTTGCTCAAATATGAAATGTCACAAAACAACAACAACAAATAAATAAATAAAGGAAAGCAAAATGATGACACTGGCAACACGATGAGAGACTAAACAGCACATCGAACCTTACAAAACTTAAGAAACAAAAAAGTCCCAGATTCACACGGACCTGCATGAAAAAGCCCGTGACCAGTGCTCGGCGGATGTTGATGTAGTAGTCTCTGCTGCTGAACTCAGTGCTCCTTCGCGGTAGGCTGAAGCGGTCCATGATCCTGGACAGCTGCTGCCGTACGTTATCTGCTGACATCAGCGAGCGGTAGTTGACAAAGTTGTCATAGCACCACTGAGTGGACTCGTGGTCTGTGTGGGAAGAGAGCAACTTAGGGTTAAGGAGCATTTAAAAAAGGAAAAAAATGAATCTAATCAGTGAAACGTGTGGGGAAACAGGCCGCTCACTCTGTTTAAAGGCATGGTAGACGTTGAGCAACGTTAGGTGGTCTCCGTCGATGTGGGCGAAGCGCATCTTGGCCTCGTCAGCCACCTTCTTGGCCTCCGTGGGTCGCACAAAGCACTGTGGGACTAAACAAGGTTGGTATAGGCCCCAACACAGCCGCCCATAGGGATAAGTTAAGCAAATCCCACAGAGAGGAACAAGGCCTCAGCTCAAGAGAGGCACAGAGCACTTCACAGGGCACACTGCATTGCCAAGTGATTACGGTGGAAAAAGGAAAGGAGGGTCCAAAGAGAAGGGAAGGAGGATGGGTTTCTCTGTCCTGATCTGCTACACTCTGGCTACAGCCAGTCAAAACAGCCCCTCCCACCCTACACCTGACAGTGATGTAGACTTCCCCCGGACTCTTTGTTCTGCCCTCTCCCCCTGCACGAACTCGCTCTGAATTGCTTAACGCCAAACCTGCTTGATTGTAGCTTTAATGGGTAAAAGCTGTGTTTATTGAGCCTCATGGTTGGTTGCTGTGGCGGCACCGCTCTCAGGTGTACTTTTGCTGCTTACTTTAATGAACTCAGCAAAAACCTGCCATCCTGAAACACCTGCTTTAAGTGCACACCACGTCCGAGCACCTAGTTAAATCCATTTCCCCGCTCTCAAAGACCCTCACGCTCCCTTCAAAGGCGTCAAGATTCATCTCAATGAGCAGCATTCTGCTTTGGCAAGCCCAAAGTGCAATTACTGCTGTAGCATGCTGGTGCTGCTCCAGCTACACCTATACATTTTGTACAGACATGTAGTTTTTTTTCCCCCCCTCCCCTTCCTCGCAAATAACAGCTGACACCATTGACTTTATCAACTGCTTTTCCTGTACTGAAGTTCAGTAGGTACACATTACGCCAATACTAAGGAGACCTCAACTTCTGGACTGCTGATATTTTAATAACCGCACACAAAACCTGAAACCAGTCAGGGCTTTGGTATGCATCAAATAGACCCATTTAAATCCTTGTGTCACCACTACTAAACCAACAAGAAGGGTCAAAGAATGAATAAAGGGCTCTTAGAAGATAAAGAAGCTGCTCTGTAAATTTCCTTACAGCTCACTGGTCATTTGGGAGGAATGGCCAATGAGCACAGGAAATGGAAAGAGTAGCAGATCAGACCCAAGCAGCGGGGCCAGCCCTGAGCATTACCTGACAACATGGCAGTGATGGAGAGGATCTCATTGGAACAGTTGAATTCACAGCTGGCGATGACCATCTTGGCCAGCTGGGGGTCCAGGGGGAACTCTGCCATCATGGAGCCCAGCTCGGTCAGGTCACCGTCGTCGTTGAGCGCTGCCAGGTAGTTCAGCAACTCCAGGGCTCGCATCAGGGTCTCTGGAGCTGGAGGAGACAGAGCGGGAGAGATGGGCCATTAAAATGCTCCAAGCCCATGGGCAAAACACACACAGATGGCTGAAACAGACAATTTGCAGAACTGTCATTCTTTCATTGCAGCAACACTTGAGGAGGACAGTTTGGGACTCATTCACACACAATTATGTCAGAATTGATTAATACTGCCGTACTCCATGCTCACATTTAGAAGTGAGATAAGAGGTCAAGTTAATAGTTTAGCTAATTTAGCTAAATGTGCTAAATGTGCTAGTCGCAGCTTTGTGGGTTTCATATGACAGTGAGCTAAAACATCTGAGACACGGTTCCTGCCAAGAGAAGTCATTTGATCCTGGAGCTGCAACAGGAAGGAGGAGTGTGTGAAGGTTTCATTAATTTTATTAATGTACTGCTGCTATTTCACTGACTGCAAAAGTGTGGCGGCCACAGATTGTCTGATTTAATCAGACAATCTCATGGCAGCAACTTGATGCACTTAGGCACATAGAAACATACACTTGGTAAAGATGGACCACTGAACTTTAAATGAAACAACATAACAAGAGAAAAAAGGTGCAGAAGAGCATCTCTGAACACGCAAAACGCAAAGGAGATGGGCTGCAGCCGCAGAAGTCTGGGCCCCACTCCTCTCAGCTAGGAAAGGAAACAGGCGCTACAGTACACAGGCTTATGAAAACTGAGCAACAGAAGATTGTCTGCTCTCATGAGCTTTAATTTCTGCTCCAACATTCAGATGGCAGGCTCAGAGTTTGGGATCGACAATGAAAGCACAGCTCCATCCTGCTTGAGCAATGTAAGATGATGAACACTGTAGGTATACTTCAAGCAGGATAACAAACCATGTCACAAAGCTAAAATCATACAAACAGGTTTCTTAAATACGACAGCCATGATTGGCCTCCACAGACACCTGATCGAAATCCACTAGAGCACCTTTGGGATGTTGGTGGAACAGGAGATTCACATTATGAATGCACAGCTGAAAAATCTGCAGCAACATTTTTTTATTTGTAAAAATAGTTGCTGGTAACATTAGTCTGAAATGATGCATTAACTAATGCAAATCTAGAATATAAAAACAAGTAAAATAAAATCCACTTGGCAATGGCCTGGCAGAAAGCGCCTAATCTGCAGATTCGATTATAGCAAACAATATTAATTAACATCCTATTTTGATTTGCACACCTAATAAATTAATCTACTTAATCAATGCCAACTGGACGAAAATATTCAGAGCAATTGAGGAGCAGTCCGACACGCTAGGGTTTCCTGTTTGTGTCTTCACGGTCAGATTAAATTTACAGCTGTTAATTTAAGTAGTACATAAAGAAAATCAATCACAATCAAGCTACTGCATTTCAAAACTTCACTCTTTAAATGTGGGGAAACAGCTGGGTCACGAGTTAAAATGTACTGACTAAAAGCGATTTCCTTATTCAAGGACTTACTAAGACCTGGAAAAGAGAAGCACAGTCCATGGAATCAGTCATAAATTAGATCAACCAGCACATTAAAAGAAGTTAAAAACCCAAAGAAAAGGAAGAAAAGGTAGCGTTTCCATCACCTGCTGCGCTCTGAAGTTTCACTATGTGACGGCCAGAATTACACCAGACGTAATCATGGCAGAGCTCATTTTTCATCCTCCGCTCAGGCAATCCTAAACAACTAATGCAATTACAGGGGAACTTTCTACTTAATGCTTCAACACAAAAGGCTTCCACTGTTTGGTTAAAAGATTTTTCCTCCAGATGCAATTATTGACCTTTGGCTCCCGAGAGCTGAAGCCTAATGACCAGTTGCATGTTAACTGAAAATTAGCTCAAGCGCGGGCTGCGGCGCTCGCTCTCTTTCGTTTCTCTCAAGTGCTTTCCCCCACCCCCCAAAAAAAAATTCAATTTCAAAAAGCAGGGAGGTGTTTTTTTATGATTAACAAATATTGATTTGGGGCATCAACGCTACTTTTTTTCCTTTCTATACACAAAGTGAGTGCCGGTCACATTACTTAGCAACAACAGTAGCTTGTGTGGGCCTGCACAAAAGGTGAAAATCTGATTTCCAAGTACCGCTAGCGTTAAGAACCCGAGTGGAAATTCAATCTATACCCAACGCGACTCATCAGAAAGTAAGTATTGACTGTCTCAACACACAAGAATCCGATATATTAACCAAGGGCCAAATCAATGAGGCGAAAGGCTAAAGGTACATTAAACCACATTGGCTTTGAAAGGTACTTCTTTGGAAATGTCACGAGGAAAATGAATCCCACCCAGCCAAGTCCTTGTGTAAATCGCTACTGATTTCTTTTTGGATTTTCCATTTGGTTGTCTGGCTCGCACTGTCGCTCCTGTTTTTAGCGAGCAGGAAGCGGGGTGGACAAAGGAAGAAATAACCTACGTACTTGAGCATTTCACGGTAAGGGGGGAGGATTAAGGTTCCAATTCACATTACAGACAAGCAAACACAAAAAACTACTTTGGGTTTGGAGGCTGATCATCACTGGGGAAAAGGCCTGGACTCAAATCCAATATGCGTGGAAATAATAAAAAATGTATGTTGACCTTGTATCCGAACAATAATTACAGTTGCCTCAGAAAGTTGCCAATTTGAAACGAACACCTTTAAGCCAAAAACATGATTAAAGGGGTTCAATGGCCAAAAAAACAAAGAAAAAAAACATTCTATCACGAGACTATTGTCTCACTGTATTTCCCGACTGCCCAGAGACACTACACTGACCTGTATTTTCTCCGAGGCAGGCCTCTGACACGGCATATCACAATTGATCCGCTGTAAATAGCCGTTATAAAACCCTCTCTGGGAACTCCTCAGACTTAAAAGCAGACTTCATTTGTTGCACCCAACTAGCTGCAGCTTCCAGCCTGCTCAGGAGCTATTTAGGAGAAACCTTCTGCAGAGAGTGGCTCAAATCAATAAAAAGGTGATCCTCCCCCCTCTCTTTTGCCCGACTGTTCCCGGTTAGACTCGGCCGGTCCTCGTATGTTGATGTATACCCTTGCGTTTTTGCGAGAAACGTGGGAGTGGTGGTGGTGGAGGTCAGTCACGTTTCTCTGGAGGAATATAAAGGGAAGGCAATAGCCAAGGTGATAGCACTGCTATTGATGTAACCAATTTCATTCTCAAAATGGCGTTTGCCACAGTGGACGGGGAGAGATGGGTTTAATCTCAGAGGTGAGATGAAAACTATATTATGGTGAGAAAAAGGGTGGAGGGAAGAGGAGGTGGTTAAGGATAGGGAAAGGAGGGGTGGTCTCCTCCAGAAGACGTGGGAACACACACACACACACACACACACTCTCTCTCTCTCTCTCTCCTGGTGAATGCCATAACTTAGCACCTCGAGGGAGAAGAGGTCTGTGTTTTGGCACAGATCGAGCAGGATTCGGATATAATTCAAGCAACAGTGACAGGCGGTGCATAAACTAAGTGATCAGCCAGAATACTAACTGCACACATCAGTCATTTCTCAGTCTGAACAGCAATAATAGAAATTTAGAGCGGATTCCTCATAAAAACTGCAAGATACTAGTGTGTAGTCCATGTCTATCACAACACATATCCTCAGATCTCCAAACATTCACTATGTTTTATTTGATGTCTGCCAAGATCCCTTCTTTGCTTTGTTGTTTTTCCCAAGTGACGCTGCCAACCCAGATTTGATATCGTACATCAAAGCAACTGCAGCTCGACTAAATGTTGCTCGATTTCATAACAGTTTGTAAGTGTATTCATCCTGATTCAGAGAGCGCTAATCAAATTCAAGATCTCAATATTCTTTGATTCTTTGGTTAACTGACACCTGTGGTCGCTGTCAGCTGCAAAGTAATATAAATCTACATGAAATCGAACAATAAAGAAGAGCTATTGTGCTAAACCATGCAAACAGAAGGAGGTAGGCTTAAAGGGGAGCTGAAACTGCTTGTTTCAGACTGTGGATGGACATAGCCCACCGTGAGATAAACAAGGATCATTTCAAACTTTAATCATGCAAAGCTACTTAAGAAAAAAATAACATGGTGTTGGAATTGTTTTAAAAAGCAGAAGCATAAGTGATGTATCCGTTTGCGTTTAGGAATGGTTCCGATATTTGTTTTGGATCCAATATGAAGCCGATCATACCCGGAGGTTTTAGAGTAACATTTGTGTTACACTAACCTGGTGGGTCCATGAAGTCGAAATGCACCAGGTCATCAATGCCCAGTTTCTTGAGCTGCAGCACCACAGAGCCCAGATTAGACCTCAGGATTTCTGGATACGTGTTGTCCTGTGCCAGTAAAGAGGTACAAAAGAAGCCCGAGGAACAATTCAAAATGAATTCGTCAGGCCTGCTTATTATCTACTCATGCATCACTCATATGTCAACTTGAACAGAGACCGGGGGCATTCAAAGGGCTATTTAACTTGTTTAAAAAAATTCCCTTTGCCACTCGGCGTGATGTGAAAGAATTAGCTTGTTAAAGTGGAGAACTGGGCCCCCACGGGTCCATTTGTCACAAGGTGGCCGTGTCATTAACGGGGGTTATGAGGAAGGGTGGAAAAAAGGTGCGTTTTAGCACCGGGCTCCTGGAATGATAATTCGCTTGAACTGGGAATCGAGGAGTTCTAAGAGCAAATATTGCATAATAGAAAGCTTTTCCAGCTAGAAGGCTGCTCTGGGGGAATACAAAGTGCTTGTGGCACTGCAGAATGTGAGATATGAGAATCAATCATGTGTTTACAACTTGTACAATTTTAATGGTTTTCAAACTGCTTTGCTTCTTACCTGCATTTCTGTCTTGTAAGCTTTCTCTGTGTAAAGCCGGAAACACTTTCCCGGGCGTGTACGTCCGGCACGGCCTGCCCTCTGCTGGGCTGAGGCCTTGCTGATGGCTGTGACCAAAAGGGATTCCACTCGGATTCGTGGGTTATACACCTGAGAGGGAAACGAGGTCAATGAGTCATTTCATCTGAATAAAAACTAGGGTAGAGTAAAAAAAAAAAAAAAAAAAAAATAGCTAGTATTTTTTATTCATTTTTTTTAAACCCACCTACAATCTACTATATATACAAGCAGCAAACAAAAAGAAGACGTACAATACACACGCGCGCGCAATCCACCTTGGAGCATATATAATCTCTTTTTGTGCCATGTGTATGACTTGGCTCTAGGCTGGTGAAATGTCAGAGGAATAAATAACAGGCTTTTCCATCTTTGCTGCTGTCAGGTGTGCACTGCTGTGTTTATCTGGGGATTCTCAGGCAACAGAAGCAGATGATCGCGGCAGATAAAGAGTGGTGGGAGAAGATGTGGGTGGGTGGGTGGGGGGGGGTGGGGGGGGGGGGGGGGGGGATGGTGGCAGGGAGAAAAGGGAAGCTAACCTTTTGCTTGGCAAATCCGGGATCAATTACAAACACCACCCCATCGATGGTCAGGGACGTCTCGGCGATGTTTGTTGACACGACGACCTGTGAAAACGAGAAGACGCGAGTTAAGAAATGATCCGCCCGGGGACTTTGAAGGGACTGATGAGACCCGAGACTGGTCTGCTACAATTTGATACATAAAACTGCATGAAAATAGTTTGAGCAAACCATTAAGATGCATAAAAAACATAGCATAAATACAAAAACATCATTATACCTATCAGAAAGAAGTTCCTCTGGTAAGAAAGGTTCAGATAACCTCATACAAAGTGCTGAGAAATCAGTGATCCTTAAACATTAGAGAGAAAAACAAACGTGGATATCAGCGTCTGCTCTGATGTGAGCCAGCTCAACGAGTCTGCAGAGATCAATGTTTGCAGGCTGCCGAGCGAGCCCAACAAAGCGACACCACAACAGTTTCTGCAATCTAGTGCTATCAACAGATTTGTGCACAGTGCTGGCTTGGTGCTCGGTGTCTCATCGAATAAAAATTACTCGAGTTTTGTGTGCACACGTGTGTGTGTGTGGCTGGAGTCTCTATCTCCGGCATGTCGCTGGGTTTGTTGGGATGTCAGCTTCCCTCTTTTGGAAAGCTTTTCAAACCCACAGAGCAGTCTTAATTTAATGGGTTCTGTTAGGTGGCCTGCTTTTTAAAACATGGTGTGCAACAGTGGTTAGCACTTTCATCAAAACATCTTTTTCCTCCCCTCTAATTGAGGGCTGCTGCAAATCTCTCATGTGAACCGAAAACGCGTCTCTTGATATGTGCGACACCGCTGTCTGCAGACATGCCAACTTACCCCTCAACGCTGCAATGCCGGCTCCTTCAAAGCCACACTTGCAACACAACCAGAGGCAAATAACACTGAAAATATCTCACATTTAATTTAGTTCTAAATATTCTGGAAGACTGTGTCAATCAAAGTTTTGCTACACAATATATGTACACCAATCAGGCGTACCATTATAACCAACTGCCTAACATTGTGTTAGTCTCCCATCAAAGCCACACACGTGCCCATTATTCCTGCTTCAAACATCAACTTTGAGCACAAAATATTCACTTCCTCCCTGATATATCCCACCCACTAACAGGTGCCACGATGAAGAGATAATCAGGGTTATTCACTGCAGTCATAATGTTATCCCCGATCATTGCAAGAGCTGTAAGAAAATAGTAGTTACTTATATCGCTTAATAAAAAAAGCAACTGAATAAATCTGCAGAATTATTTTCATTCCAGGCATTCAGGAGTTATGAGCTGATGGATTAAAAATAGTTTAAGGAAGAGAAAAAACGGGAAAGGAAATAAGAATATAAGTGAAAATTAGCTGCTTGGTTTATGAGATGATGAATGATCCCAAACAGCAAAGATGTCAATGACAAATGACAGCTGAATCGAAGCAAATAAAAAAGATGTGCATTGAATGAGTCACATGAAACTATGGGTCTCTCACTGTCAGCATAAACACAAACAGAGGGAAAGTAGCAGGCAGGCAGATCTACAGCTACACTCACGCAAACCTTGACCGCTGCCAGGCTCAGTTCTGCTTATATAACGCTGGAAACTGACCGGACACAGAAACCTTTTTAACTCATCAAGGCGGTGGGGGCAGTGTCACAGCCCACTCTGCTGGCAGCTGCCAGTTTAAAATTTGAGGGTTTCTGGGGTGAAAAAAATAAAATAAAGATGCCTCCACACTTAGCCCCCGCCTTCTGGCCAGCTCAACATTTACCAGGTCAGGAACAAGCTGCAGGCTGACCTGAGGAGCAATTTGGTGGTAGCTGTCCGCGCTTCTTGGTTAGTCTTCATAATAAAATGCCAAGCACAAAACCAAACAGGTCTCTGTGGTCTTTGCTGATACAGGTCCACAGAACCAATTTTGCACACTTGACACACTTCCTTTGTAGCTGTGCCTCTTCAGCTGTCTTCAAGCTGTGAGCCTTGGAGACTTTTAAATCCCACCTTTTAAGCGAGGATTTTACTTCAGCCACAGAATGCCTGACTATTTAGTTATTAATGCCAGAGAGGGCTTCTTTTTTCCCCTCTTTCAGCCCTTGACCTCGAGTAATTCACCTGTCGAAACCACATTCCCCTTAGCATTCAAGCCCGCAAATAGAGAGATGGCAAATGCTGGTATGAAACTGATCACATGGCACTATCTGCCAAATGGCTGGCTTTTATACAAGGAGTTCCTGGCTATTTTAATTTCGATTTAAATGAAAGTACTAGAGGCTTTATAAATAACAGGCCAAACGGTTCAAAAGCTAAAAGTACAATCATGGCCTACTGCCACAGCAATAGGCTGCGAATCTGTGGTAGTAATATAAAACCACTGTCAAAGATTAAAATGTTTATTCCCAGTGTTTCTCACACACTTTGCAAACAACTTCCTGAAACTAAGTCTGCAAAAAAAATATCAAAGTTTCAGGTAATTTTGGAGGTTTGAAACAAAGAAGACAGAATGAAAAAGGCTTTTCATGTCATTACAATAGAGTATGCTCATATTAATAAAAATCCCCCTGACTCAAACCTTCAGACTGCTCTAAATGCTCAGTTTAAACTTGGGATGAGCCTCGCTCCAGACCAAGATGCTATTCTTCAAGAACCCAAAGCCACGACTAGACCTTAATTTATTACCGCTTCGATTTTACTCTGCACAACTTTGCTCATATTTGCCGTAAGATTACTTTGAATCTGCGCCGCCTTTTCCTTTTTCTTCAAGGTAATCAATGTGTGTGCATTGTAATTTATCCCGCATGATGCTTCTCAGCCAATTAAAAGATTTATTCAGAGCGCGTGTGAAAAAGGAAAACTAAGTGAGGAGACACAAGCTGTAAGAGCAGTAAGTCCGGGAATCAGAGAGAAAATAGATTTTAAGTTTAGTTTACATGGAAAATGTAGTTGATGAAAAAAAAGAAGGGGAAACCTGAACTGCTTTTTTTTTTTATTTATGAACACAAACCTTATTTTACTTGAAATAAGAAAAGAACATTTATTATTTTATTGTGAAAATGAATAATAAACATTACTGAAATAATGCTGAATTTAACTTCCTTTTACTTGACAGCCAACTGTTGACTGTATATTAATACTTTATGATATTGCAGAGCTTTGTGTGAGGAAATGTTCTCTAACTAGACCTCATTAAATTTTAATTGAACACCCCTGATCTACAGAAACAAGGGTATGGTCATCTCGTGGCACAGAATGGAGATGAAAACGCTCGTAAGAGGTCAACTGTAACAAGGCTGTTTACATACAGCTGGAGTGAGCATACGGCCAAGAAGTGTAGTGAAAAAAATTCTGCATAGTTAACAAGACAATACAACCACATAATAAAGAGCGTAATAATAATACCCCATCCAGGTCAGTAATGGCTCATCCTTTCCTTGTGCTAACTACGTTGGGCATTTCTTGCATTTTATCACAGTGGAAAACAAACAAAGTGAAACATACTTGAGTCAATGCATGTAGTGGAAACGTCTTCTTAAAAGGTCTCTAAGCTACTGGAGACAGGTTTTATGTAAATGTAAAAGAAGGACACCTTTTCCTTTTAGGTATATATAAAAAAATACAATCCCAGGCTCTGAACTACAAAGCAAAGAATCACAAGGTACCTAAAAACGATCCCAACGACAGGTAATAGCTTGAAGGGCTGTTGGTGACCTAAAGTTTGAAAACAGCCACATGACTGGGAGACCAATTACCCGCAGCAGCAGTCTGGGATTAAAGTAGCCGGCTAAAAAAAGGGACGAGATCAGGCGATCGGACAGATATGTCAGCGGCCAACATCTCAGCGAGCAATGAAAGGCATGGAAAGCTTCAAAGTCCAGTTAAAAAAAAAAAAAGAAAGCCTAGTGAAGGTTGCCACCCTCCTGCGTGTTGGGATGCAGTCAGTTGCTCTAGCAGATGCCTCACATGACACCCTCTCACTTTTCATGATCATATGGGTGAGACCTCATTGACTGCATTGATTCTGAAGGATTATCCAGGCCAGGCCCATTACACTGAACGCAGGCTTGCTCCTTCCAGTCTGCTGCTGCACTGGATAACCCTGGCCTCTTCATCAGTAATATCATTAGAACATCATCTCTGCATGTTATGTCTGGGTTATTACCTGCAAGAGAGCAAGTACTATAGCTAACTCGGGCCATCTTTCACATCCCCTGCTGAGGAACGCGTGCTTGTTGACAAATAAAGCCTTCCCCTGACCGAGGGAAGCAGAACGTGCAGAGTCGCTGCACCCACACTCAAAGCTCATTGAAACAGAATAGAAAAGTGACATTTGGAGGAAATATTTCAAACGTGACAATGCTAAAAAACAATCCTAACACTCATCATAGCACACTTATTAGAGACAATCTGTGAGATGCTGGAAAGCAAAGCGAGATTATGGTCTTTATTGGCAATTATTCAATTTCTGACTTGATTTTAAATGATAAAACTGCTCAGAATGGAAGATCAGTGGCTTTCCTGGAGAAATAGAGCAATGACGAGCTAGTGCTTTATGTTAATTGAGGGGTGCCTAATGCAGTCGTTAGCATGCATAGTGGCAGATGTGGCGAACCTTAATTCTTCTTCACTACTTTCTCTTGGGCTGGCTTAGATGACATCTCTGCATTTTTCACTTGATGAGTCGCTCAGTCAGTCACTGAGGAGAAGCACATTTACTTCAAGCGTGGCAACTTTAGATGCCACCTCCACCAATTCAACAGGCACGTGACAAATGGGGGGTGGGGGGGGTGGGGAGGACAAACTGCTGCTCTGAAGCTCAAAGTGCTCGCCGGCTCAACAGTGAGGACCAGCAAATTCACTTTATTTCATGTATGAACTGAACACATGGGTATCGTGAAGACATCGACGAAATTTATCCACCAAGAGAAGAGCAAGGTAACAACATCACTGTTATTTAAGTGGTGCAGTCCCAGTGGGGTGAGCTCTAGCACATCAGACAAATGTCCATATACAACCGCAACCAAACGGGGGCCACTGCCAGAGCAAAGTAATATTAAAAGGCTTCCCCTAAGCAACACTGGCCATACTTCACATCAACATCCCCTTGAACAGCAAAAGAAAATACTGGCAATGATATCTGAACTTATGAAAAAGATCTTATCCAATACTGGGCCACTTAAGCCTCTGCAGCACACATGCAGCTCATTTAAACAGAAAGCCTGAAGAAATTTCAAGGCTCAGGACAGTAATTGGAGGAGGGATTCGTGCCCAAATGTTTGATCTACACCACGAGGGGAGGACCTCTGTGTGGGCCTTGCTGGAAGTTAGGCTTGAGCAGTGCGCTGGTACATCAGGGTATTATACATCCCAACAGTATGATTTTCGATAGTGTTTAAAATAAATATCACAGCTTTTCCTCTTTCTGTTAAAATAACACAGATGTTTGGAAGTGAACAAAAACACAAAGCAAAAAGAAGGAAGTATGTGCTCGTGAAGAGCCAGTTGAAATTACAACTGTTTCCCTCCACAGACAGGTGGCTAAAGAGCGTAACTCTTTAAAATGCCAGTTTGACAACACCACTGGTGGATTGTGTCTATTCAGCCCACTTTGTCTGTGCCTGCAGCAGCAGAGTCACAGGACCGTTTGACAAGTATCTAAGGAAAGAGGCAGTTAGCTACTAATCTAATCTAACTCATCTAAACGTGACAAAACACTGCTGTTAAATGCTGCAGAGCTAGCACTAGCAGCTTTCTTTCTACAACTCATAGTGTCTACAGTATTAACCTGCACTGGACGTGTCTATGCAGTGCTCCAGCTGTATATAGTAACCACTGTTACATAGTATGGCATTCACGTATTATATTCCCCAAAGTCCTGTGCCTCCATAAGAAACAAAACAATATAGATGAAGAATTTAAAGGACTTTTTTTCTAATTTCTTGTTGATTTTAAAACATTTATAAAGTACTGGAATCAGTGTATACAACATAGTCACAGGAAGAAAAAATAATAACCGGGCCACCAGTTATGCATTTCCATTTTTCTTTTTCAGAACTGCTACAAATAAGTGTTTTACACACTCCTCTATAAATCATCTACAGCAGTTTAATTTAGGATCATTTTTTAAATGAGACACATTGAATAAATTGCTTATATGTGGTCGTTTTTCCTGAAGGAAACGTATATTACACCTGGTTAGTTCGAGGATTGTTGGAAAGTTAAAAATCTGTCCTTTTTGTAACGAAAACATGTATCTGCAATTTCTTAGGTTTCTCTTTTTTGTAAGGAAACATGTCATGTAATAAACTGCTCTTCGCCGGAGTGTAATGGCAGTTTTTTTCTTGGTTTTATTCATTATTAAACATAAATACCATCATATGCCATAAACCCTGGCAAAATGTCAGTAAGTTAGGGGGAAAAAAAAGATACCACACAAGCCTATAAGAAATACAAACTTGATGGCCGACCTGCTTAATGTGACATATTTAACTTTGACAGCCCATAAATATTTTCGCTGCTCATATGTCAGCCTGATCTGCCTCAATTAGAGGGGTTGTAGCAATGAGTCATTCATCAACACCGTCCCCTATCAGATGTTGGGATGAGTGTTTACTCATTTGCTGGCAGCTATGAGATTCGGATATTCTGTCAGATCCCTAGCCAACAGTGTGACGGTGCAGGTGGTGCTGCTGCTGCTGCTGCTGTGGTTATGAGCCCCTGTGAATAGAAACTGTCACACAAAAGAGAGGAACTCTTTCGTGTCTGTATCAATAGAAGGATCATCCACTCCTCTGCGATCAAGTGACTGAAGGAAGATTGTACGGTGTACGGCAAGAAGAGTCCTGTTTTCGGTCATCCCATATAAAGTGCATCTTTTACACGGTTTTATAAAGCAGAGGTCTGAGGCCTGTTTTTTTCCCCCCCCAGTACCAGCAGGCTCTGTGTAAATGTAGAGGAAAGATAAAAACGACTGAGAATGCAGTACTTTCCTCAGGCTCGGAGGGCATGAGTAATACCCCAGTTATAATTTAGAGCAGAGAATTGCATGCTGACAAAAGCAGCATATGTTGTGTGAGTCAGTTCTGTGCTAAAGCTGAGAAAGGGAAAAAAGTTTCAGTCCCTTCCTTCCTTCCAGCTCTCTCACTTTACCCACCTTATTCCCCATCTGGCCTTTCTACACCAACCACACTCAATTTCTCTTCACTTAGCCTCCACCCCTCCCGCCCATCTCCCCGTTTCTACCTCCCCCTCTGTGTGTTTTTATAGCAACAGGGCAGCTATACCTTTCTTCCGATGGCGCCATTTGGTTTATTGGGCGGGGGTGGCTCAAAGATCCTCTGCTGCTGCTGTGGAGGCAGCGTCGAGTACAGCGGGATGATTTTGATATCTCCGACTTCGGGCCCCAGGTCGTCAACCTCCCTCTTAATTCGCTTGCAGGCTTCGTCGATTTCCTGAAAGATTGGGAGCACGACAATTAATCCAGGTGCTGCTTGTGTATGCAAACGCCAAAAGAAATAAATAAATTGAGCTGGATGCGAACAACACCTGGATAAACAATGGCGGTGAATCCGGATGACAGAGGGAAGGCAAGAGGAGGAGGAGGAGGAGGCAGCGGCGGCCGGGGGAAAGCGTGATTCCCTGCTACAGTACATTTGTTCTAACTATCGCTCCATCTCACGGAGGAAATTAAACCTGGACTGCAGTATGCTTTGCTGAGCTCCCTGTGGCTCTGTTGTCAAATGCAGCAATCATGGAAAACATGGACGCGCATGCTCTGAAGGCACACGCACAGAGCCAGACAGACTCAAACAGGGTTCATTATTCCACAGTGCAGTATTGTAGAGGGGGAATGTGATATGAGACTGCAGCGCTGATGCATAACCAGCGGCAAATCATGGCAGATCAGTTTAGTGAAGCTGAACGTTCCAGAGCCGGTGGGCTGGCAGACAGACAGCAGGCCTGAGTTGCACTAGGAATGAGGAAAGCACCATAGTGAACACTGGGTTAGGGCCTGTTCTCCAAAGAATATGACAACATCATTTTAAATCTACTAAATATGCTTAAATATTCCAGAGCCCTGGAATATGATTATCACTACCACTCTTCCCACAGATATACTTTCATGTCTTTAACATCTCTGAAAGTTTTAAGAAGTTTCTTGCATGGCCCCAAAGAACATTTCTGAATAGCTCCCACCGTTGAGAAACATTCTCTTACTTCCTTTAACACCAATCGTTTAATCTCATGAAGCCGCAGTATTATTAGTGCTACGGGTGTCACTTTACTGCTGATGCTGTTGCACCACCTGCAGGCCCGTGGGAGCAATGCAGCAGCGGAGGCACTGACGAGCATGCCCTTTGATTCCAAACTTATTCTAGTGGCGCTCACAGAGATAAAAATGGGCCACATCAGAGGTCTCTACACACCCTTTTCATCCCCAAGTCCGTAAATAAAATATGCATTCTGAACTTCTCGGGGATTTTTCATCCTCCTTTAAAACATACTGTGCTTTTGTTGAGTTTAAGCGTGACTAAAACTGACTTCATTTGGAGCCGCCGTGTGAAGCCACACTCGCCTTGATATGAGAAAAGACCACTGTGAAGCCCCTCCCTCCCTGTTTTTCTTCTGGACTGCGAATGTGTTACTAGCTCTGTTTGTCCCCTTGTTCATCGCATTAAGTCAAACCCCGCTGATGGCCATGTGCTTCTTAATCAACACAGTGACAAGTGGAAAACGGTAAATCTGAATGGATTGGTAAAATTAGCCTCAGTATTAATAGCCTATCAAGCCTCTGGAAGCAGCAGCTGCCATGGAGGGGAAAAAAAGTGGACCTCTTTGCCAAAATGCTGGAAGCAAGCTGGCTGTCTAGTCCCTTAGGGACATGGAGACAAAGTATGTGTGTTCGTGTGCCCCTGCGTGTGTCTGTACACACACAGGGGCACTTGGCCAGTGTCGGGAACCTGTCCACCAGCTCTCCCTGTGACCCCAGAAGCAACAATCTACAGCCAAGCTAATAACCGACACATTTAGGAACTCCTCTTGACTAGCAAACAACCCCCGCCGCCAATCATGTTTTGATGTTAGCTGCTGAGGGGGAAGCTTAAATATTAGGACTTATCTTTGCTCGACAGCTGTGATAAGTTTCGACTTTCTTGTTTGGAGTTGGTGCTTCAGTTCTATTTGTTTATGGAAGCTAAATATCTCAGAGAAGAAAAATAAACTGCGGAAGAGAGAGGATGGGAGTTGTGTGCATTTCCTCTCCGTCTGTTATAAATTAAACAGTCAGATAAAAAGAGTCTATGGCTTTGCTGTGGATCTGCCTCCCAATCATTAGTCTACATCAAAGTTGCTGGGAGACTGAAGAGGTTAAGAAGCGCTTGAGGGGCGTGCTGCTGCACCCTTTGAACAACCATCTCTGCCAGACCTAACACACATTAACTTCTTTAACCCAATTAGGGGAGGGTGATAATGAACTCACCGTGGGAGTGCGGTCAGTAATACCTTAGCTTGACACAGCGTGTGGGTGTGGGTGTGTGGGGGGCTGGACTTTAAATCAACAAATTACATCTAAACTTAAAAAACAAAGGAGAAAAAAAAAAAAAAAAAAAAAAGCACAGCCTCTCAATATCCCAGACCTTTCTTCTCACTCATCGGAGCAGCTGGGATGCCACTAAATCTAAAAATCAATTAGCGCTCCTCAAAGGAGACCACTTCAAACACCATGCCACCCCAATGACTTTATCCTGTTTGTAACAAGCTGCATATTGATCCTGCTTTGACAAATGAAACCGACGTAGGTATACTACAACAGCCAAGTAGGTGTCGACTGACAAATAATTACTGCTAATAAACACCTCACTGTCCCATGGAAATGAGAAACCCACAACAACCAAACTAGTACGTTGCAGGAAAGATGGGGACGCGTCATTGTAAACTTACATCCTCCTTTACATCCACCACTAATCACATGATCTCAGCACCATTTTGTCAAAATGCTGAGAGGATATTCACACCAGCACGGCCGCTGCTGGATCTGTCAGGCTTCTCCTGTCTAGTGATCAGGAGATTGAAACATTTGTTGCTGCTTTTCTGTGTGTGTGTCTGCGTGTGTGTTCACCCAGCTGTGACCAAATTCATCACTTTGGGCATGGACCCTGCCCTCCATTACACATCAGTGGACAACATTTGCAGGGAGGGGAAAAAAATAATAATAAATGACTTAATTTTTGAGATTTGTGGAAAGGGCAGAATCTGGGTCACTTCTCGCTTTTCTTTTTTTTGGTTTTATTTTTTCCTCCTCCCTCCAGCCGCTGTACAAATCCTGGAGGTTTCCAAAAACGCATCTATCAATCTGAGAATTATTAATTTCCTGTGCAGAGAGTACGCGCCTGTGTGTGCGTGTGAGTGCGCTCCAAACTGTTTATGCGAGCGACTGATCTATGTAATTAGATTAATATGATTAATTAATATGCAGATGCTTAACTTAAAGATGAAATTGATTTAATGGTTTCAATTTCTATGAAGCACAGATAGCACACAGTCACGAGTTCCAGCTGCTTAAACCTTTTATTTCATAGCAGATTAACCATATTTGTGTTTAGGACTGTTAGTCTGAAAACTAAATGAATAAATAAATAAACTGGGATTGGCCATATGACATAAAATTATAAATTAATAAACTCAGTTCTACTGTTTAGAACATGACACCAGTAACATCTGGAGAATCTGCAAGGCAGTTTACCTCTTGTCCAGTGAGGAAGAGCAAAGCGTCCCCCTCATCCTCCTCACACATGTGGATCTGGATCACGGTGCGGATGGCCGCCTCCAGATAGTCCCGCTCTGGCTCCGGTGTGTAGAAAATCTCCACGGGGTGCGTGCGTCCCGGGATGGTTAGCAGTGGGCAGTTGTCAAAGTACACCTGGAACTTACCGGCGTCGAGTGTGGCGCTCATGACGATGACCTGAACCGAGAAGGACACGGGAAATCGAGAGAGCGACGTGTTAACGCGTCTGTGAGGCTCAACGTGCTCGTGAAAGCGGTTAAAGAAAACGTAAAGACAGCAGAGTGTACATCACCATGGCAGCGAGCACTCGAATGAGGAATCATTTAACATTTTAAATAGCTTGATGATGATTGGAGGATGAGGACATATATTAAGTAGACACACGTGTGAGCAATTAAAGGATAGATGAGGACGGGATGGATAACGCTGTGAATTTAGGTTGAAGCACAAACTCAAGATGGCGTCTATAATGTGGTACTTGGCATTACAATCCAAGTCAGTGACCTACACAGAGCTATGACAGTCCTTGTTCCTGATGTTGGATACACAATGTTCTCTCCAGATCCATTAGATAGAGTGCATTAGGATTCTGATGGGAAACGCGTCTCCCATTTTCAATCTCAAACATTTTCAGGGGCCAGCGTCTCTGCATTTCACTTTACGCTCTGCAAGACATCATAATTGCTCTTAATCAAGGCAAATTAAACTTTCAAATTCGGTAGGCGATAGGGATGAAGGAGATAGAGGGGTGTGGGTGGATGATCATTCCCAATAACCTAGACCTCATTTAACAGTCTGCGAACAACAATCTAACCTTTGATTCCACGCTGACAAACAACCAGTCATTATCCATCTGCTTTATGAGAATTATGCCTGGCACGCTCTACCCTATAAAACTCCTGCCTGCTTCTGTGCTCCCATCCACACCGACACGTTTGCTGTTCTGCTACTGGTTAGCTGGTTTAAAAACAGCCCTACGTCTCTGAGAGGCAATCTCCACCGTTGCTGCAGTGCAGAACACATTTCTGCATTTCTGAAGCTAACAGGATTGTTTCCTCCCCCCGTTCCCTCAGCAGATACACAGCTGTCAGGCATGAGGACACTGTCAACAAATGTGACAAAAGAGACGAGTGACAGAAGAGGGACATAAACACCGGCTGCGAGCGAATGTATCCTTAGGGCAAGTATTATGTACGTCTCCAGCAGCGTTTTAGAAACCGTAAGAGGAACACATTTTTGCAAATAATGCAAAACAACGATTGACAGATAAAACCGGAACATGTGGAAGCTCGCTCCTTAAAATCAATGTATCAGCTGCCCAAAAGCACTGCAGTAACTAATGATGAAATTAAGGCAATAGGAACAAAAACATTGAGTGAACTGAGTGTATTTCTGAAAGCTGTTTTTTTACCTTTAGGTCAGGCCTCTGGCGGACCACCTCCTTGAGGACCCCCATGAGGATGTCTGTAGCTAATGTGCGTTCGTGGGCCTCGTCCAGAATGATGACACCATAGCGCTCCAGCAGGGGATCGTTCATGGCCTCCCGCAGCAGCATTCCATCTGTCATGTACCTGGGAGAACAGCATCCATGCAGTAAACACGGTTTGTGAAGCCTGATCATATATTCACCCTCTATCATTACGTAAAACCGCATTATCTGAATAAAACCTGCTTCAAATAGAAGCAAGTGGGGATCCCAAAGGGACATCCTCCCCTTTGAAAGTGCTCTGGGCAGAACTGTGTTAATACATTATACCTGACTACTTTATTACAGCTTATTTATTTACTCGGGCTACTGAATGAAACTGCAACCAGCAAACTGCTATTGTTATTCTTGCCAGTTTTCTGCAATTATCAGTTTCAATACAGCTGTAGGCTTTAATTTGAAAAACATCCTTCTTACTTGAGGACGGTCTTGGCAGAGCTGCAGTCCTCAAACCTGATGGAGTAGCCCACCTCCTGGCCCAGCATGACATCCATCTCATCTGCAACCCTCTGGGCAACGCTCATGGCCGCTACCCTCCTGGGCTGGGTGCAGGCTACGGCTCTCTTTGGTCCCGGCAATGACCGGACCATGTCTACGCACCACTGGGGGATCTGGAACACAGCGGACAAGTCGGCTTTTGTTTGAACCAAAGAGTGTTTATAGATGTGCGAGAAACAAGAGCAGGACTGCAGGTCAGATAAAAGCAGGGCGCTGGATGTGAAGGTCAAATGCAGATGTCTGATTAAAACCACAGAGAGCAATACTGCGTTCATTAATACAACCTGCTGGGTCCTGCAAAGCCTTTACTGATTAAAGTCAAAACATTTACTGCAGCTATGCTGCTAAAAACAAAAGGAGCTACATAAGATATTTTTTAGAGTCATCCATTCTCTCCCAGTTCACTGTCTTCTTCAGCAGGAACTGACTTGCTATCCGCAACATCAAGCTTGCCGAGGCTGCAAAGCAGAACAAGGACCGCTGTCGCACAAGTATAAGATGCTGGAGTTCATGTGCAGGACAAGAAACTCACTTAAGACGCAGCAGAATCATTCAATAGTCACAGAGTACATTGCAAATAAAAGATCTGCAGTGAGCTATAGTGTTACAGCAGCTAGTACTGCAGCCTCACAGCAAGAGGGTTCCTTCAAACGGCAGCCAAGGCCTTTCTGTGTGGGTTCTCTGGGTACTCCAGCTTCCTCCCACAGTTCAAAGGTATGCATGTTAGCTTGGATTTGTGACAGACTGGCAACCGGTTCAGGATGCATCTTGCCTTCTGCCTTATGACAGTTGTGATGGCCTCCACTTCCTCTGCAACCTTGAGCTGGACAATCATGTCCACACATACCCACTAACAATGATTTAATTGAATGATTTATCACTATTAAAGTGATAAGATGACAATCATTTAGCGCACATTAAAAACAACTTTTACTTTGGTGGTCCTTTACTATGGTTGCATCTATATGAGACCGCTTTTCTGCTGGGTTTTAAAATTCACAGTGACTGTGAGGAACACATATTTTATACCATTGCCAAAGCAGAAAGCACTGACAAGATTACACGTTTTCATTTTAACAAGTGTTTGGAAGATACTTTATATTCACCTCAGGAGGAGGCCACAGCTCAGCCAGTGATTTACTCTAATTTTCTCTCATGTTAATATAAAAAACAGACAACCCAGCTCTTTCAAGAACTTAAAATAAACTTAACAACCGCAAACTGGGAATCAGCTCAGCAACGGAACTGTTTAAAATGCATCATCTGTTCATTCCACCCTGTTTTTAAAGATATAATTATACCAATTTTAGTCGCAGAATTTCTAGCTTTCATTTAATGTGACACAGTTTCATCAAAAGATTAAAAAATATATATATATATATATATATATATTGGAGGAGGCTAATGGAAAATTATAGAAATAAAACTGCTGCATATTTTGCTTTTCTACCTGTGTAGTCTTTCCAGAGCCTGTCTCTCCCACCAGCACAAAAGACTGGTTCCGCATCAGGATCTCAGTGAAGCGCTCTCTGTACTCCCACACGGGAAGCTGCAGCCGCTTGTTGAGGATCTCATAGTAGCGTGGCGTGTGGGGCAGGTTAGTGAAGGGGTTGATCTGCTGCTGTATACCGGGTTGCTTAAGGAAGCTGGCGATGCCTGCAGCTGGGTTCGTAGGCACCCCGGACGGCTTCACATCTCTGTCCTTGTCACGGTCTCGATCGCGGTCCCGCGATCTCTCGTCACGGTCTCTGTCGCGCCTGTGAGGGCGAGATGCATGAGTTTAAGATTTCATGAAGCACTGCCACACGAACCAACAGATTTTTTTGCGACACAACAACACATCATTAAACAAAGATACGCACATAATTAGACACAAGAGGCCCAACTCGGGACAAACATTGCTCAAATGTTAGGCCACGTCAAGAGCTTTTCTTTAAAAAAAAAAAAAAATCCCATGAAAAGGTTACTGCACATTCTTATTCACGGTGGCTTACCCACTGCAAAAAGCAATCTAATCAAGTGTAGCATGCAAAGGTCACAGATAAACTAATCGTCCACGGTATTTTTGCTTCTTTTGCAAAAGGATATATTAAATGCCTTAAGATCACACGAGAACCATAAACACTGTCGCATCAGCTGCAAAAAGCTTTGAGGTGTCATAACTAGACATTATTAGACAGTGATGCTGGGTACACACACAGGCCAGATGCATCAGATGCTGTGCTTATATAACACGTGACACATTAGTACCTCTGATACACAAGGTGGTGCCCAGTATGGCAGGGCAGCCTTAAACGCTCAGCTGCGAATTTAATCAAATATGTAATACAAATGCAACTAAATTTTAACTACTAAAAACTTCTCAGCTCTACACAACTCTAGAGATTCACTGACAACGAGGCCAAACATGACTGTCAGAAGAGGGGGTGGCAAGACTTTTTGTGTGTGCTAGTAAGCATCTCTTAGCATTCACGTCCTTGACTGTGGGAGTGCTGCAATATACACGCATAGCTCCTTCATGTTCATTTACACTTATTTACGTTAGTAATGGCACTGAACTTCTTATAGGTCACATAACGGGTTGTTTTATCTCAACGCCTCCTGCCGTGTGTTTGTTTTATTTCTCTGTCGCCTAAGGTCAAACGCGATGGGAGATGCACAGCAATGACCCTGAGGCTGAATCTGCAAGAGTCCTCCTCAACTTGCTCCAGGCCCGGCAGGTGCCTATCCACACTGCGGACCCTTGCAGACAAGGTACCAAAGCAGCCCGGGGTATGACAGCGACTGTCAGGGGTCTTCTTTTGTACGCTGACCCAGCCAGCATGGTGTCCCGTGTACAACTCATAAGAAACTTTCCTTGTGCGATTTTTACTAAGCGCTGCACGCCATACCAGCCGAGAACTCAACATCACCTGCTGAGTTTGTGTGACGAAAATTTTGACCTTAGCACTAAAGAAACACTTAGCACCGGTTAGCATGGGACGTTAGCCACGTGCAGAAAGGACCAGGCCGATGGCTGACCGACTGTGTGCTAAGTGCTTTAGTGGAGAACCATTGCTAGATTTCACCTCCATATGTGACCCCATCAGTAGAATAACTGAACACTTTGTTACCTGCTGGAGTTAAATTGTTAGCTGACCGTGTTTAGCATACGTGCTAGCATAGCTAGTTAGCGTCAGAGCAACAACAATCAGGCTGCAGAGGTTTAAAAACAGCACAACGGCTTAACGCTAAAATATGAGGACTACCGTCACATACCCATCGGAGGACCTCTTTTTACTCGACGAATGATCGTCACCCAGATCTAAACGATGTCGCTTAGACATCTCCCACTGGTATCAGTCCAAACAGCGGCTAATTATTCCATTCAGATTCTGCCCAAACCGTTACACACCGGCAAAATGGCGACCGGAAGCTCTTACCTCATCATCATTATCCTTGACAAAAATGACTCGAAAGCCGCGATTTTACTGTGAGACCCGCTAAGCACGCTGTAAAAAGAAAAAACCCAAACAAAATCGTCCCGACTTTACTGACTCGTGCGCATAATGCGGTCCATGAAGGTTATCGCGGTGCCCGCAGATACAGTGCAGCGGGTTTGGGATGTGGGGGAGGATGCAGGAGGTCCGCTGCTTCTCTCGAGGAGAGTCGGGATGATGTGCCCGCCAAACAACATCATACGCACACATACAGACACGGGCACTACTTCAGGCTCGCCCCCTTCAGTTCAGAGCTTTGTGTCAACAAAAGATCAAATCATCTGGAAATATTTTTAATGTGCATACATTTAAAAAATCTATATGAACACATCAGAATGCAAACATTTGTTCTGGGGAGTAAAACTGGTGGGGACCCTTAAAGCCTCTGCGGGGACTCAAGGCTGTATTTTAACCTTTAAATTTACATATTTGTATCTACTTAATATTTTTCACATAACCAGAGCAGAGCTGCCGGTTCACATGCCACTGCAAAGTTGCTTTTCTACGTGCCTAATAAACTTCAAAAGCCTCTGTTTGTGCATGTTCATATATTCTGTTATTTTCAGTTAACTTAAGGCAAACACTGACTTCACAAATAACAAATAACACATGCAAAACAATTTGCAGTTTGATTTAAGTAATGAGCTTATATCCATCGGTTAATTTCAATTTTATTTATATAGCGCCAAATCACAACAACAGTCACCTCAAGCCACTTTTTTATTGTAAGTTAAAGACAATAAAAACAAAGTAAACAAGCACTTGGCGGCAGCGGGAAGGAAAAACTCCCTTTTAACAGGAAGAACCCTCCAGCAGGACCAGGCTCAGGGAAGGGCAGCCATCTGCCCTGACTAGTTGGAGGTGAGGGGAGGGAGACAGGACAAACGACTCAATGTGGAAGAGTTCCAGAAGTTAATAATAACTAATGACTAAATTTAGAGTGGTGTATAAACACATCTAGATTGAAAAGAGGTGAGTGGATCAATTCATTCATCCATCCACCCTTCACAGGTCGCCGGTCCGTCGCAGGGTCCTCGTATCCATTTAAAGCCCTCTTAATTAACACTCTTTGAAAACCCTTTTTTGGCTGCCTCCATCAGGATATGTATTGTCATGCACTCAGTTTTTCATTAATGGGTGCATTAGCCTAATTATTATCTTCAGTTTCATACACATGTACCACTTGTCTAAAACTAATCCAATAAGTTTGAGGGCTCTTATCAATAATTCATGCTGTATGTGTGTGTCTGTGTGAATTAAGCAGACAACTGTGGAAAATACTCGCAGGCTCTGTTAGAATGACTTCAAAATCCCTCTTTCAGTCTCTGCAGTTATAAAGTGATGAATAATCCGTCGCAGAAGACAATCATCGCTTTTGACACAGGTAATTACTCAGCCTGGACTTTGCTAACAAGCTGTATAATAGCAGATGGTTCATTGCTTATAGCTGATGGATTGATGGTGATGGTTAAAGAGAAGTCAACGCTACAGCTATAAAGTAATATTGGTATAAAAGTTAAGGATAATTTAAAATACTGGGCAATTTTCTACCTTGCTGTCTGCCTCTCTTTCACAGGCTATTAAATATCAGTGCAATTGTGTATGAAATAGCTCTGGCAAACATATCTGGCAGTGAGAGCATGGATGGGGGGCAAATCAACATAGCCAGGCAGTATCTTAAATCTGTCTAGGATAGAACATATGGAGAAAGGATGGCCAGCGCCAGGGATCACAGGGGTCATGAGGTCCTCATCAGCCTTTGTTTTAAGTGAATGCTAACATATCTCGCTTCAATCCAAATCAAATCCAGGACTTTTGTTGAAACTTTCCTTTATATCACCTAAAGTAACATTTCAGAACCTGAAGCACAGAATGACCACAAAGAGACTCAAAGCTAAAGCAGCTACAAAGAGGTGGATGCACAACTGTACTACAAAAGAAATACACAGTGGGAAGCCCAACCTGAAGAGACAGTGCAGCTAAAAAGAGACAGAAAATGACAACAAAAGACTACAAAGTTATGCAAAGCCAGCACAAAGAGATGGCAAATTATCACAGACACACAAAACAAAACTACAGAGAGATGCAAAATGACATTGTAGTTGTTTTATGATTCCTTTTTTTAGTTTGAGAGAGGGGCACAGTGAATTAGCCTGAGTAATTTGTAGTATAAGTAATAATTCTGTAATATTTAAGTTAACTTGAACTTGCTGTGCTACTTAGGTCATGTATTTCCATCTTATCAGCGTGTATCCATGTTAGCTACACATACTTCAAAGCAGTTTGTGGCTTTGCATAATAAACCAATACCGTATTAACAAGAAGTTTTAACAAGCCTTGTGGCAACCAATGAAATATCATAAGGATCAGGCGTTTTGAAATACTGAACAACAGTAAATTCAGTGTGCTTAGCACGTAGGCAGCTGGCGTTGCAGGGAAATATGCTAATCATTTCCCAAACGTTCAGAATGCTGTATATAGAATTAGCTTAACTGCAAAAGTCACTTATTTAGGCAATTACAAACTGAAAAAATGATTCGGGTTTTGATGTCTACAAATGAGCAGGAATCTATGTAAGCACGCTGCAGGTTGTGGGAATGAGGAGGATGTAACGAAGTAGTGAGGATGCATGACGGAGAAGTGGAGTGGGAAAACAAGTCCAGCTCATTCGAAAGTGAAAAGTTAAGACAAACTTGAAGGAAGCTGCTGGTTGTTCCGTCTTTTTTAAACCACAGGGCTTACAATACAGAAGGAGCTGTTATATCATTGTCATGCAGGACTCGGTGAAGAGACTCTTAGGTCTATGCAGGCTTTGTACACCTCGATTTGGGCAGGCTATCTCATTCTTCCTGGAAGATGCTGTCAAGCTTCATCACACTGGATGCCATTTTGTATGGAGGATTAAGTCTGGGCTTTAAGGACAGTCAGACGCTTGTCCTGATGCCAAGGACAAGTGTCTTGGCTTCACGACTCCAACCCAGTGTTGTCTTGGCTGCAAGCTTTGGCAGCATTCACTCTCCCTTCAGCGTAGACTGGCCCCCCCTTGTCCCCGCTGCTGAGAAGCACCCCCTTACCCCCCCCCTCAGTAGAATGACAACTATGTCTGGCAAATATTAGGCATTGCTCCTCATTTCACTTTTAAAATGGCCACACTGTGGTAAACTCCAAGCAGACTATCAGAAGTCCTTCATGCAAGTTTCCTTCTTTCGGTCTAGCTTCATAAAAACCTGACTGATGGAGTGCTGCTGCGATGGTTCTCCTTCTGGCACATTCTGCCATCTCTGCAGGGGCCCTTCTTGCTTGGTTACTCAGTTTGGCCAGATGGTCATATCCCAGGATTCTTGGTGGATCCAAACCTCCCCAGTTTTGCGATTAATGAGGCCATTGTGCTCCAGGGAGTGTAAAGCTTTAAAAACAGTCCTATAGCCTTGTTTCTGATTTGGCTGCTGTAGTGAGCGTACCCTGTCAGTCCACTATTTAACTCTGCTGTTAATATGTGTCTATGTCCATTTACTGTGGAGGAAGCTATAAAACCTTGTGAGAGGAACCCAACAGAAGTCGATGAGTCACTTCTGACCAATGACAGCGATACAGAGGTGAGTTGTTTAATATATCCTTAACTTTTATGTTGTTTTTGAGTGTTAAGAGGCTTGAGATAAGGAAGCAAAAATAATCAATACAGCATTATTTTTCTCTCTCTTTTAAATGTACTAAAAAAATGACCCACTGTACCATTAAATATGAAAATGTTTCCGCATTAGCAGTATCCTGTAATTACCAAAGTTCTATGAAATCTGAGCATAATTGAGGACTACCTCGCTCTCATCCAGAAAAAGTTCAGTCCAATTCCCCTGTTGGTTAGGGACAGTGACATCTGCAGCTGGTGCCCCATCACTGTTATCACATCAGCAGGTCCTGTCAGCTCTTATCACACTGGCCCACCATCTCCTATCTTAATAGAGATCTGACTGTATGGTGTGACTACGTGCTGACCCTCCGTGTGGCCTTTTTGCTTATCGGCTGTCCACAAGTTCTCGTGCCTCCAACATTCAGAGTTTGCTTTCCTTGCTTCCCAGCAGGGTCCCGGGAGCCATGTTGTTGTTAGTGTTGTCAGTTTCAGTCTTTCCACTAAGACATTTGGAAACTGAATACATTGCAGGTTGCAAAGAACTTTCAGGAGTTGGGCAGACAGTACTTTGTGATGAAACTTCTCTATTACTATGACTGATGCCATTTTTGGTAATTGGTACTGGCCTTTGCCTGGGCTCTAAGGTCAGAAGTTCAGATGGCAGCATAAGGCTTGAAGGAATGCCTAAGTTGTCTTGCGAGGATGTATCTTTATTTTTCATTATTATATAGGTTTATATATTTTATATTTCATCTTACATATTCAATAAACTCTGTTAGCCTCCTTTTTATGTTGCAGCTTAAGCGCTGGGTGATAATGACCTTCATACGTACAAGGGTCCAGCCTGCTCAAGTTAGCTTAGCTTTAGACTTTATTTTAATATATGGTCACTTGACTGTATGTTTGGGGTTGTTGTCCTGCTGCAGAATACATTTGGGGCCAATAAACAATCATTTATATTTCTGAAAGCATTCTTTGTTTACAGCATTTTTTCCACACCTACCTAAAACTTTTGCACAGTACCGTACACTGCTCAGATAAATTACAGGAACACTGGATATCTATACTGATGCAGACTGGTTAATGTGTTAGAAATGCAGGGATGCCACATCGTTTGATGGAAAGGAAAATGATCAACCTGCAAAGACAGCCCAAAAATCAAAATGAAGCAGGAGGTTAGTCTGTTTTCCTGGAATGTCATTGCAGAGCATTGCATACTCTCACCTCATCACGCCTGCACTGTTGTGCAACAGGAGGAACCCAGGACCCACTGCACCAGCGTAGAGTGACAATGGCTCCAAGAATTTCATCATTCTACTGCCTAGTCTGTAGTGAACTGTACATCCCTCCATGGATATGCGTCCCGAGACCATCACTGACCCACCACCAAACTTGTCATGTCGGACACTGCACTAACATCTGGCAGGACAAACCAGATGTCAGGAAGTAAGTCCACTGTCAGAGGCCATAAGAAGATCATTTGTGACCTTCACTAATGTTGTTTCTGTACTGCGATGAATTCTGAATCCCGACTATAAGTCTTCAAATAAACCTTTCCTCTGCAGATGATCAACCAGCTGTTTTACAACTAATCTTTCAAGCACTACATCTCTTCTTTTTGGCATCATATAGCTTAAACAGTAGCAAAAACCAGGGCTGTGACCCATCGGGATTACATGCACATATGCTGACATCATTATATCAAACTTTGGCAATATTTAATGTGGGCATCATAATAAGAATTCAGCCAGTATAGCTGTAACACAGATGGTAAAGAAAAGGATAAACAGTCCACTTTAACAAATACAAAATAAACACACTCATTGCAGCAACAGCTTATATAAAAGGGGCAATTATGCAGAGTGCATCGTTGATACTTTAGAAACTCCATCCTAACAAGTACAGAAAAGATGACTGACACATGTATCTTGTGTTTCTTCTTCTTCTATTGTCTCAGATATTAACAGCCTTGTCAGCAACAGAGCAGAAAGTCCTCAAATTGCAGCACCGCGAGAGCAAACCTGCATGGCTCTGTGAACTCTAGTGTCTCAAAGGGACTACATGATATAAAACTCAGGTAAGCGTAAAAAAGCAAGGTGAGTGAATGGTGAATGGATCGTAAGGGCGCTGATCATTACTGGTAGGGGGCACCTGGTTGGTATAGTAATTAACCCTGCTGAATGGTTGGCCTGGAAACTGCTGACTTCAAACGCCCCCATCCCTCGAAGTTGCAGAAGACCCACAGATGATGGGGTGTCAAAATCTCCTACATCCACCTGGCACCCTGCTCACACTTATTAGAGCCAGTGAGCACTGCTGTGACCTGGCCAGTGTCTCCCACTTTTCATGCTCCAGAGTGCGATAAATGGGCGGCCAGGGAACAGAACAAAGCGAGTTAATACTGACAAGCCTATATATAATATATACAATACTACACAAGGCATTTGAACATCTTAAACATGTAAGGGTATCAGATGAGCACAAAGAGACAGAAATCACAGAATGGCCATACGCACACAGAGGAATTATTCTTGTCTTGATATCTTTTAACACAAATATACAGATGCAAACGCACACCTACGTGATTTCAGCACATTTTTTACTCGCAATACAGTGAGGGATGTCGCTGTCAAAGATAAGGGGCTAAGATTACTTTTTGGCATGGGCTACTTCTGTAGCCTCATTTTTATCTGTCGTGGTGATGATTGGCTACAACAGCTCTCAGCAATTTTCTTTTGCTCTCTGGGGGGGGGGGCTTAATCTTTCAGCTTGGTGACAAGACCAAACACCCACCAATGAAATTCTGACGGGTAACAGTTAAAGAGGCAGCGTCTCTGCTGAATCCTAAGCAAGTATAAACTCATATTATAACATCATACAAGGTTAATCTTAGTGATAAGTATTTTATCTTCAATAGCGGATCCCGACACTTAACTCATCTTCACTGAGAAAACATTTTGGAGTATTTCTGGCATAACATGGTTAATGCAGGATTTCTGGAGGATGTACTGACCTCAGTGTTTGGTAGATTACTGTAAAACAAAAAAATCAAGTATTAAACAGTTTCTTTATATAAAGCTAGGAAATGGGAAATAGGTGCAGCGATGAAACATTTGCAAACATACATAGAAAAGAAGCGTATAAAGCATAAATAGAGTTTGTAGAATCTAATGAGCTTCAAAATCACAATCTTTGACAATCTTTAGTCTTCAACACAGCCTGAACTCTCTGAGATAAGCTTTCTTGTCATGTCTTTTAGTAATATTCAGGAATAGTTCCTGAGGGTTCCTGGAGGACATTCAAAGCTCTTCTTTGGACGTTGGCTACGTTTTGTTCTGTTCTCTGTGAAGATGATCCCACACCGCTCCAATAATGTTGAGGTAGGAACTCTTGGGAGGCCAATCCATGACTGAAAGTGTTCAATTGTGTGTTTTTACTATCCAGTTATGCTTCTACTGGACTTAGCAACATGTTTGTCATGCTGATTTTATGGCATGGTGAATCAAAAAAAACCTATGCTCCTTTTCTGCACTCATAATTCCATCCGTTTTGACAAGACTTGGATTCAGCTAAAGAAAGGGGAACAAATGGCAGGTGCTGGTCACAAAATGCTTGAACATACAATTCAAAATTGGTTCTTTGTTGTTTGTCCATTCTCGCCCCTTTCCACTTCACCCTCAACACAGAGACCTGCCATCTTCAGAAGTTTCCTGATGACTCTGCGATGGTTGAATGCACCAGCTAGGGTGATGAGATGGAGTAGCGGGCTGTGGTGGACTCCTTTGTCTCATGGTGCGAGCAGAATCATCAGCAGCTCAGCGTGACAAAGACCAAGGAATTGATTGTGGACTTTAGGAGGACCAGGAAACCAGCGACCCCTGCTTTAATCCAAGGGGTCGATGTGGACATAGTGGAGGACTATAAATACCTCAGAGTACACACTGACAATAAAGTGGACTGGGTTAAAAACACCACTGCACTCTACAGGAAGGGCCAAAGTCGTCTGTATTTTCTGAGGCGGCTGAGATCTTTTAACATCTGTGAGTACTCGTGATTTTCTATGAGGCCAACAGACTCAGTAAACTTACTGTATGTGCAAGGCCAGTAATGTCATGGGAATGGAGTTGGACTCTCTAAAGGTGGTGTTGGAGAGGTGGATATTCTTTTAATTCTCTAATGGACCTTATTTTTGATTAGTGGCCCATAATTTATACCAGTATAGACATATAGTAAACAAATGTATGGCAGATGTATGGGCCTGGTTTCTGATAATACTTCAGAATCTTGTTTTAAGTTCATGGTTAGAAATATGACAAAACCTCCCCCAAAAAACACGCAACATGGAGTCAGCCCACAAGAGCACCCGATGTGGCTCATTCTTCCACAGTCACCCGCCTCTCCCAACACATTACTACTTCTCTAACATATGCAAAGCTGACTAATTTCCTTAAGCGATTCACACGCTTGCACACAATCAAAAACTGGTCAATGACTTTATGAGGAAAGGAATCGCAAGCTGGTATCATCTTGCAAACTGATTAGTTCAGTTTCCATCTGGTTTATAAACTTAAACCTGCTGCAGTGTGCCAAATCAGCTGCCTGGCATGGGGCCGACGCTGGGTGCGCACCACGGCTTCCTAGCTTGAATTCTTTCCCTCTCCTCGCCTCTATTTTGTGTCAGAGATTAAAAATAGCAAGTGGCCTTCTGCAGAATAAGCAGTTCATAGATTCTGGCTTTGACGCTGCGTTTGCCTGGAGAGGCCAGCTGTCACCTGCATGCAGGCAGAGTAGGCCTCGCCACTGATTCTCTATAGACACTGGGCTCTGGACTTTGGCTGTAAGACAAAACGGGTGTGTTTGCGCATCCACTTTATATTGCAGGACAACTTCTGGTGTTTATAACTTTGTTTATGTTGAAGATAAACAATCACACTGAGCAAAATGTGCATGTGGTTGACGATGTTGATTTTAGAAAGGCATGCAGCAAATAAATTACTGACATACAAGCATCCACTTTTGACCCATAGCTAATGCCAGTATCAATATTTTTAGTTTAATTGATTTTTTTTCATATGTTTTCTCGCTTTTATCCAGAGAAACTGTGAAATTATCATTATAAATAATTGCTAAATGTTTCTTCATCACACTGTCTTTGAACACGTGAGGCTCTAAATAGAGAATCAAGTTAAGCACTTCAAATCTGTCACTCAGTAAAGGACTGAAGCTGCTCCATTTAGAATTAATGAGACACCAACCTTGTGAACACTTCGTTGGAACAAATTTCATTTTCTGGTCCAGAACATCACTATCAAACCTTAATGTGTGTGTGTGTGGAAGCTCAAACAGCTATTACACCAGGTTCACAAAGTCAGCCTCCGTCGGCTGAAGTTTTGATCAGATAAAATTTCTGCCTGGGTGGTTTCTAGCTTAAGAGCTGCTACAAACATCCAACTTTAAATC